>NW_019740383.1:334173-353314 GCF_002891405.2 Cryptotermes secundus | reverse complement strand
TCTTGGCCAGTTCTTTGGAGACTAACTCTTTACCGCTATAATTAAGATGTTGCCCATGTCCAGTGAAGTGCTTCCTTTGGAGTTTCAATTCCATCAGCTCCACATTTGTATTCAGTTTAACGATTTTTTTCAATTGCCTATTGTATTTCTCTACTTCCTTATTTACACAGGATGTTGATACAAGATCGTGTCTATGTGGTGTATTAATTAGGACAATATTTGTCTTCCTTTGTACCTCCAAATATGATGTTAAGCTCTTTATAGCTCCTTTTGTGTTGTTTTTGCTGATGTCATTTGCTCCAACCCATAAAATCAAGACATCCTTACTACCCAGTGTAGCTATTTCTTTTTCTGAAGTTTTCAAAATTTCATTGGTTAGAGCTCAGGTTTAATCGAAGCTCAGCCGCACATTTTTTTTACATGGCTATCCCCAGTTATTAGTACTTTGTGCTTAGCTTTCTTCTGACTATTCATGGATGACAACTCCCAGCAATTCAGTATAAAGCAACAAATATACTTAAACCACCAAAAACACAAGTCACCGATGTAAAACAAAGCATCACACGTTTAGTGAAGATAACAGAGCAAAGACCAACTATATACTTCCGTATCATATCAAGACTTAACTCGAGTTACCAAACTGCCATCTTATCATTGTGACTAAAGTCTCTTGTAGAGGATAAAAACAGTTTTGTAATAAATAAATTCTTAATTTATTTTTAAAAACCTTACAATTTTCTCTTCTTTTTAATTCAAGGGGTAAGTTATGTATTTTTATTCCTCTATTAATTACACTTTTCTTAACAATGAACAGTGCTGCATATTTGGACACACAAATCCTGTTTCCCTTTTGTGTTATGCTTATGAATATTGGAATATTGAGTCATATAAATCTTATTCTTTTTTATGAAGCACAAGATCTCAAATATATGTAATGAAGTTACTAAGGGACTAAGTTCCTTGTACTGCGGCCACTTCTGGCCTATTGTACCAGCCCCAGATGATAGCTGAGGGTGATTGTGAAGCAGTTGGTGGAATGAAGATTGGCAGGGGAAACTGAAGTACTCGGAGAAAACCTGCCCCAGCGCCACTATGTCCACCACATATCCCACTTGACCAGACCCGGGATCAAACCAGGGCCACTGCGGTGGAAAGCCAGCGACTAACAGCTTAAGCTATGGCGTGGCCTTTAGGGGTATACTTACTGAGTCTTATAAGGATTTAATCAAATAAAGAGCTTTGTTTAATTTTGACAACAGTATTATATATGAGTGGCCTAGCTTAAGTTTTCTGTTATATAAATACCTAAAAATTTTAAATTTGATGAATAAGTATTTCTTTGTTATTTAAATATAGAACGGGTCTATGAATTAAACTACATCCTCTTCCCTGAAACTTTTTTTTATCATATGCAAAGCTTCATGCAATTTGGCAAAATGTGCCCAAACTGTGATGCATGAGATGTGAATTCAGTGCTTGAAACATTAGAAATATAATTGATTAGTAAGAAAGAGAAAATTATGCTGGAAATTAGGATGTGTTGGTACAGAATAATGAAATGGTTATGGTCAGTGTCTTTCTTCAACCAGTATGTGCCAGCAGATGATGATGATGACAGATGATGCACATTGGGAAATTTGTCAATAGTAGCCCATCTGCTGGTGCATTACATATTCAGCCTTGAGGCTTAAACCAAGCATGACAGTACTGGCAAACATATTTGTAGAAAAAGTGCTGGTTTTGATTACTCATGCCAAGAACAACAGCAGCAGGTTAAGGTAAAAATGTAAAGTTGTTCCTGTGCTTAACTAATTAAGCACTACGCCATGAAGACATATAGGGGAGTGGATATATAGATCCACATTTTCTTGACCTTGGCACTAGTTTGAGGCGAGTGGTCAACTTCACGCCCCGGCCACTTTACCCCTGGGAAAGAGCCCCCAGTACCCATTGTATAGGAGGTTGGGTGGACCTCAAAGCCGGTCTGGACGACATAGAGAAGTGAAAATTTGTTGACCCTACCGGGACTTGAATTCTGACTTCTTGGTTGTCTGGCCTGTAGCCAGTCACTATATCGACTGCGCTATCCTGTTTCCTTAGGGTAACATTCTCAGAATTTCCATAAAAGCTGAGAATATGAAGTTCCCATGAATGAGCTCTTTGGAAATCTTGGAGCATGAATTCTGGGAATAATGGAGCTAAGGTCCAGGTATATGTGAGCACTCATAGAAAATTTATGTCAGTTCATCACTGCTGGAATGAATTGGGAATTTGGGGATTGCTAGTATAGATATCACAAGAAAATCCAACCTTATCACCCATATGAATGCAAAAACGATACCACAGAGAATTTTGTTAAAATCAATTAATGGAAGGAATATTATATTTTATTATATTTTAGCATCCTGTTGTGTTGATGTACCTTTTATAGTCATGTACTTTTTCTATCTATAATGCAACAAATTAATAAAATTAATTCACATTTAATTCATATGATTGTTAAATGTATAAAATGTTATTAAAATATATATACCTGTTGTTGTTATTATGTTACTCCATGTTTCGCCGTCACAAGGCCATCTTCAGAGAATAATTTTTAAGGATTATAATTCACTGTAGACTGATCATATAGTATTCTTAAGATATGCCGTTGATGTACTTTAATATCTTCTTGGTCTTTTTTAATTGTTGCTATTTCTGTGTCATATTAGGTGTGTTGTTTTTTGTTGTGCATATCAAGCATTGCCTTGCGTTCCTTGTAATGAAAGGAAACCACTTCATTGATTTTGGAGATGAAACATAGAGACAGACATATGGACAAGACATAACCTCCCCATTACACATTCATTTTATGTACTTTGTATATGCTGTCTCTTACACATCCAGTTCCTAACTATAGTCATCACATATTCTAAAGATATAGCTTTCAGTTCATTTGTTTATATTTGAGCTGAAGTGCATGATGGTACTGGATTGTTGGAAGTAACTGATTTTCAACTCTTTTTGTTACTGATGAAATGTGCTTTTGTCCAGGAACTATCAATCTGAACTGTATGCTTTTGGAAAACGGCTTGGTGAAGAATTTAAGAAGGATCTACTGCAGCGTGCTTTAACTCACCGTTCCTACATTGTGCAAGAGGAAATGAGACAGAAGGAAGTTGGTATTGAAGATCCCAAGCTTAGCCTTGAGGACAATCAAGAATTGGCTAGAAGAGGAGAGGCATTGATGAGTGAATATTTAAAGCATCATCTCCGATTTGCCCTCCCTCGATTCCCAGAAGAAGGGATATGGTATGTATTACAATAATTTATATCCTGCCCTTTCCCCCCTTAGGGTATGGCGTATGTGATCTTCTAATGGGAACTGTTTAAGAGAAAAGTTGTCAACATCAGTCCTCAGGTTTTGTCAATTTATTTAATGTCCTTCCCTTTTCTGAGCTGTTGCTCCGTAGCAGGTTTTGTAGTGGGATGCACTGTACATATGCTCAGGAAGTACTTAATTTAAATTGCAGCCACATTAATGAGTATCCTCACTAGGGTTTTGTGTATAATTTTCTTCATTCTCTTCAGACTAATTCCTCAATAGTGCCTTAAAGCAGAACATAGCCACCTCATTCCACTCCCCATTCGTGACATCTTTTGCTGTCCTTTGATGCAATATAACTTCTTCTGCAGTGGATAGAATATTATTAAATGATTTAAGAATCAGTAATGTAATTGCTGTTGTCATGCTTTGTGCCTTTAGGCGTGGCCTTGGCCCTTCGTTCTCGTACCTGCCATAAAAAGTAAAGGCAGGAATCTGCATTTGAATTAAAAAATTCTGCAAGTTGGGATACATATTTTTCTCCTGATGTGATGATGGTAATGAAGATATATGCTGACAGGAGGAACTCACTGCTTATTGTCAGCTCTAGTGGTTATGGGGAAAGGGGCTGGCATATGTTAAATTCAGAAATCTTTTACTTTTCAGAGTCAAGCAAAGGGATCTGGTCAGCTCCAAGCCCAGGACTTAACATGGGAAGCCTCATCGTCATTCTATTGCTTCCGCTTTATCTCTGTTCCTACAGAGTACACAGAACGGAATCATATATGTTTTGTATCAAAACATTGTGTTGTATTGTTGTTTCAAGTTTTTTCAGCAAAACCTATTATCAGTTTATTTAGTGATGCTATAGTGTGTGATATGTTTGTGCTAGCTCAATATGTTTGTTCTTTTTAGTGCTATCCTTGACCATTTGATGTCAGTTGAAACTTTGGCCCATGTTTCCCGACATCTTGGAACCAGTGACATCATTCTTTCTTCTGTAAGTAGAATATAACTTGTCTAATGTAGCATGAACCATGGTTGACAGTTGCTTTCTATAAAATTAGGTATTTTCTTGATTACCATTTAATTGTCAGGCAAGATTAATTTCAAAGTAGTCATATCCTTTGTTCACCAGACAATGTTTTGTATTTTGTATGAGTCTTTCTACTCTACTTTAATATATATTAATGTAAACGTCCATTGGTGTTCTTTCCTCTTTGGGATAGCTCATGACTTGTATCCTTCCTTAAGTGCTCTATTCCTGCTCTTATATATCCATTTAGTACTTCATTTTCCCAGTGGCTGTTCATGTGACTTAATTTTTATACATATATCAAAAACAAACTCCATGACTCTAGTCCACAAGTGAATTATACTGACTGAGTGACCACTGCTTGTCGGTGAAGTTAATGCAAACTTTAGCGGATAGAGGGTGTCACGTGGTCAGTGTGACAAATCCCCACGGCCATTCATTAATTTTGGTTTTCTAGACCGGGTTTATACACATATCAGCCTGTCATATATATAATGAAGTTGCATAAATGATCAGTGGGGAAATAAAAGCACTAAGTGGAGAGACCAAGACAAAAATGGTAGGGAAAGCACGGGCACAGGTACAGGAGGAAGGTTCAGTAGGATACAGAAAATTGGGGAAGGCTTTGCCAGAAAATAACAACCCATATAATAATGTGAATGGATGATGATGATAATACACATTTATGTATTTACATATAATAGATATAATAATGTAACTTTATCGTTTTCTCCCTATTGTAGACCTAAAAGAGAACACCCAAATATATTATGAAATCGATGCCATACTTTTTCCAATATGTATGGTAGCAATGGTACCAGCGGCTGTTAAAGCGATATCCAAATACTGCAGTACATTTTCTGGATGTAATTCAAATCCTCACTGCCAGTCTCTCTCTCTGTCTTTTTTTTTTAATTTCATAGTAAACTTTAATTGCTTAATTTGAGTTATTTCAATTTGCGTTCTTGACCTGGCAGTGGACAGTGAAAGCAGAAGGTTTGAGTTGTTGAGCGTGTGGTTGGAATGTATCAAAAAAGAGCATCTAAGAAAATTTTTGCAAGGAAGATAGAGGGTAGAAGAGAAGTGGGAGATTGAGATGGCTGGAAGATGCAGAAAATGATGTATGGGAGCTGATAGTGAAGAGTTGGAGGGAGAGGGCAAATAATAGAAAATGGTCATTTGTAGTGAAGGCAGCCAAGGTTCTTAGAGGACTGTAGAATGAAGGAGGAAGTAAGTGGTGACCGTAATTTACTGACGTGATATTAATGTGCCAGTCTAGTTTTGACTCATTAAATAATCCCAGAACACACGTTTTCCATATGATGGATGTTGGCATTCTTCTTAAGTTTTGAGCAGAAAATAATACACCTTGAATTTTGAAGCTACATTCAAGGCAGAGTTTGAATAAAAGAGCTGGGGTCTTTTTTCATCTGTGATTTTACAGGATTTTCCTGTTGAAGAAGTTACTCTTGCAACAACATTGAAAGCTGTAGTTGGAGCACTTGCAGAGAGCTCTGGAGAAGACAGGGCTAGAGAGTTTGTCCGTGACTTCCTTCTTACACAACTAGCAGGAAGAGATGTGAATGAGTTCTGGGAAATTAAGGATCCCATAACAACTCTTACAGACATATTGAAACGTGATGGCAGGGGTGAGCCAGAGCCAAGGGTCATCGGTGAAAGTGGGAGTAACACAGTACTTGCCTCTTACCAAGTTGCTCTCTACTCAGATAAAGAGTTTTTAAGCATAGGTAAGTTTAACTGTGTGATTGTTGGGAAAGCAAAAGTTAAGCATTACCTAAGGCACTAGTTAGAAATCAGTGTCCATGATTTATTCTGACCGTCTTACAGTGCATACGTTTATTCACCTTACTCTTCTCTCTTACACTACACGTTTCAGCACAAAAGTGCCATCTTCAGGTGCTTTTCGATGTACATCGAACTACTTCATTGCATGCCCTGTTGTCTTCATACTAAAATATATATTCATCATATATATTGATAAATTTTAAATATTAAAGATATTAAAACTGTTCAGGATTTGTCATCCTTATGTCCTATTTCAATACGCGAGTCATACCTATCTTCTTCTATCGGAGTATTCTTCCTACTTTCTTGTGTGTATCGTGCTTTGTGTTGTGCCTTGCTCCTGTGACTGCGTGTGTTATACACGCATGCGCGCGCACACACACACACACGTGTGTAAATGTAAATAAACAGTTGTGTCTTGCCTTCAGGAAAGAATATAAACTTAAATTATTACAAAAAATTCTGAGGAGAAAAGATGGCTGTAGTAGTATAATGGAGAAAATTATGAAATAAATTTCATGTCTCCCAGTAGGTGATTAAACCAAGTAGGTTATGAAGGGTTGAACATAGATATTTGGTGGTAGAAAAAAGAAATGTTACAGAATTTTATTGGGGAACCTTTTGGAAAGTAAAGGGCAATTAAAATGGGTATTGAAAATAAGTTTGGTGATATGGATTGGATTAAGGCAGGTGTCACTGTGTTCAAATACCAGAGAATTAATCATATTATATACCATAGAATAAGGTTTTTGGGAAACAGTTGCCCAGGTGGTCATGAAATTCCCCCGTATAAGTAAACATTTTTGTAGGATAACAAGACTAGTCTTCACACTGAAGACTGTGCCAGATTCAGTGGGGTTGGGAAGAAAACTACAAGCATATGGGAATTAAAAGTTTTAATAAATTATTCATGTATAGAATAAATATAATTTCTTTACAGTGTGTTATGATTTTAGCTTATAGTTTAAGTATACCAATTGTAAATACAACTTGAATGTATGGCAGTGAATATACTCTGTCATTCATTATAGTCCACAAATTGTGGTCTTGTAGGTTATGATATTCTATAGTTTGTTGGTAGGTACCAAATTTTTAGAGGAACATACTTCCTGAGTCTTGTATCCTGGGTTATGATACCATGTCGTTTTGTAGGTGGGTGTTGACATTTCACAGGAACATATGCCTTCAGCTTCTATGGTAAAGATGGAGGCAGTATGTTCCTCTGGTGTTATAACCCAGAACATATTAATCTTCACCACGATAAAAACCTCACATATTATATAAATCAGTTTTATACAACAGTGAAAGATGCAGTTATAAAATTCAATTGTTATTGCACCTTTAAAGGTCAGTTTTTGTGGGTAACATTAAATAATATGAACTACTTCGAAGATTTTGCTAGTGGATGCGAGGTGTAGGAAGGAGGAGTCTTGTTAAAAATTTGTCTCCTGAAAATATGTGCATTAACTTCTGTTACATACTTACAAACATTTCTCAAACAAGTAATTTCATTATACAACCACAACCCTAATGCTCATGAATCATGCTAGATTTACTAACTAGTGGCCTCAGACTGGTTTATGGATTGTGAAAAATGATCTACAAAATTCATCATCTGATCTTCCAGATTCTTTGAAGAAATATGTCTGCAACTGGTACCATGCCCTAAAATAACCCTGTTTTGTGAAATATTAAATCAGTGACATCCATATTTTGTGCATATTGCTGTTCGGGTATCAAGGCCAGAGATTGACTATTTGTATCAGATGTATCTGCCATTTCAGATTGCTACACAAAACAACTACATAGTGGTAGGGGAAAATTTTTTGAGCACTGACAGGCTATACAAATACTTCAGTTCCTGAAGAGTTCAATTAAAATAAGACTTTCCAAAGATGAACAGAATTCACCTCTGGATGGCAGCAGTGGTAGACTATGCAATTTAAGCTCCTTAGAATATGACAAATGTTTAATGAAGAATAAAGAGTGCCTGTGGTCTTGCAATATTAATATAAATCTGCTTTAAACCTATGATTATAATGAAATCTGTCAAACATAGTTTAGGGGTCACTGCATCATAGTCCAGCTGTGATTTACAAATCCCCTTTATCAGCATTCATCTCTGTCTGCTTTAAAACAGTACTGGTCAGCACCGACATCAGTGATTTCTGCCTCAAAATAGACTGTCCATCAGTCATGTGTTGGCCAGGCACATTGCTAGTTGTGTTTTATTTGTGAGCACTGTTCCACTAGACACACATACTCGTACACCACAAGCTTGTGAGTGCATTCTTCAACACCTGAAGTTTAAATTATTTGACAACAGCACTACTTCTCCCGTCCAAGTTGGGGCATGCTACATCACACACAGGTGGGACTAGGGATCATTAAATCATGGTTCTACTGTAATGTTCAATTTAAGGACATTTTTGTGTTTATGTTTGTGTACTTTATCCTTTTGAATGTTTGTTTCAGGTTATGGTGAATCCATTTCCATTGCAATTGAAATGGCAGCACATGATGCTTTAAAACGTCTGTTCCATACAACAGAGAATATGAAACCTATTCCATTCACAATGGATGTTGGTGCTATGTCAGATGATGAATCAAAGCGGAATGTAAGCATCAATGACTGGAGCAGTGCAAAAATGGAAAATGTTGTTCATTGTTAATAGGAATCATTGCAGTTACCACTTTTAGATGGCAAGATGATGTGTCATTCTTTTTCATTTAAAACAGTAGTTACACGCATTCTTCCATGTAACAGCTGTGTCAAATGTTATATTACAAATTAAATATATCTTATTGCAAATAAATTTGAACATACAATTTAGTTAATACTTTTTTAAGGACCACATTTTCAATTTAATTATAATACATGATATTAGTTTGCTACAGTCTTTGCATTATTGAATCCATGATCAGATTTCCATATTTATCCTTCACTCTGATTCTTCCATTTGCATATCTTGTTTCCTGAATTCCATCTGGATAGACAGTCTTGACAGTGCCATCTGGGTACTCACGGCGCTAAAATGAGGATAGACCAAAAATAATTGTATTTGTAATTGAGTATAACACAAAGATAAAATTTCAAGGCTTGTGACTGGAAAGTATTTATAGATTTTGTTTTCTTGGTGGGGGTTATAGGGTGCAGAAAAATAAATAAATAATAATAAAAGGAAGCTTGGTGGGTACATAGTTAACTGTCTGGTACTGATTGTGACTGTCCAACATCAAGCAACGAATGGGAACTTAAAAAATAAAATGGGTGGGGGGTGACTTGAAATTAACCCATCCTAATATTTGGAAATGGGATTTAAGAAAATAAATCTTGTAACAAACATGTCATTTCATGTATAGAATTTGTAAGGGTGATTCCTTGCACAAAGCAGCAGTTAGAACAAATTCCAGAATAGTCTTACCATATGTTCCTTGGTCTGCACTTCCCTTTGTCCATTGGGCAGAAGTAAAACCTTCTCACCACGCTGAGAGTCTACTTTAACCACCACACCATCTTGGAAAACCCACTCCTCATGGCCATCAGGAAAACATGTCCTTACTGTAGCGTTGGGATATGTCATTTCTTTTGTTCCATCTTTCTGACGGCGCTCTATTTGACCACTGATGATGGTGAAGATAAGACATTAGCAGTTATCCAGAGTGTATAAGTATAACTAAAAACTACATAAACATAAGAAGTTATGGGTTAAATTTCCAGTCTGAATTTANGTGCCAAATCCCACAAGACTGCTTTCTGAATTTAAAGTGTTTAAATTTCTCAAAACAATATTAATGTCCACTGATTTGGCACAGAGATTATTTTATGAGATAAATGTAAGAAAATATGGAAATTTAAGGTAATTTCTGTTTAAAAATGAAAATGAAAACATGGTTCACTTAGAACTGTTCTGAACTATGAAAAATCTTTACAGCAAAGTGTATGAAATTTTATATAGATTATTAACCTGTGTAGAGGCTGATTTTCTTTTGTGTATTGAAGAGTCAACCTGATTTTCTTGACTAAAAATTTTACTGTGAAAGCAACAAGAAGTGGCTAGCAGTATATTTTACTACTAGTTACCACCATTCCATTTATACCAGTGTAGTAATAGTGACTAACAGGCATACATACCAAATGTGTCAAAGTTCTGGTTTGCATGAAACTTAAAAGGGATGGAAAGAGTGGTACCTCTTTGGCCTTTCCCTGTGATCACAGATCAAGTTCATTATTCATCTTCAGTGGATTATTAGTAAATGCTATGCATTACTTTGTACTGCTTAAATAAGTAAGCATGTAAAGAAAACCTAAGACAGGGGTATATTAATACAGTGACTGATTTTGTGGACATTATCTGTGGTCTTAATTCGTATTTAAAGTGATGTTCAGAGACTGCAATGTTTTAAACAAAAATTAGGACAGTGGGTAATGTCCACAAAGTCAGTCACTGAATGCATGTAAAGAGCTTTTCCTTCTAATTATAGCAGGTTCACTCTTCCTACACCAATAAACATATATAAGGACTATTGGATATACCTACTCTGGAAATTCAAGTATTTCCAGACCATCTGAGTAAGTTGTGTGCCAAGTCTTTGTTTCAGCATAGAAGTATTTCACCGTTCCATCACTGAGTGTCTCCTTCACATCCCCATTGTAGTAGATCATCTTAGTGAGAGATCCATCAGCTGATATCTTCTTTAGGTTACCATTTGGATACAAAATTTCTTTTCTTCCATCTGAATAGACTTTCTCCCTATTTGAAGATGGTTTTGATACTGTGCTAGAATTTTGTGTTTCTTGTATCATAGACTGCTGTGATGGTATATTAGAATCCTGTGCTGATGAAGGAAGTGATACATTCTCTTTCTGAAGATCTGTTCTAATTAGATGATTTGAGTTGTAAATCACTTCTGAATCCCCACTTGTTGTACTTTGTTCATACTTGTTCTCACTAACTCTAGTATCTTCCCCACCATTTTCACCATTTCGTAAGAGCTGCTGTGAAGGAAAATTTTTGGAAATACTGCCTGTTTCAGGGTATACTTCTCTGTTAAATATTGGATTGGTATTATAAAATGCATCATAAACGGCCATGTGAATTCTCTTATTGTCGAGTGCCACATGTGGTGAAGTCCCAGTGTTTCCCTCAGTATCTTCCTCTTCGGATGAATACGAAACACAATCTAAAGAAGTGTGATGATTTGTAAGTTCATTTTTAACTGTATCTTTGTTGACCTGACTGGAATTGTTTGCGGCTCTACAGTTTACACCAATAGTCTCTGAAGTTTTGTCTTCTTTAACTCCAAGCAATTCGTCTGTAGAAGGTTGAGGGTTAAGATATGGAATGTTTAGATATGTCTGGTATGCTTTGTTGCATATATCTCCCCATTCATTAATCTCGGTATCATTATTGTGTTTGACTTTAGTTTGTTTGTGTCTGAGACTGTTTTGTTGTTGAAGAACAGACATTGGTATCTTCTTTGTAGGCACAACATCATGGACTATAACAGAATCTTCCAAATCATTGGGTTTCATTTTTGCGATATGATCATTGATAGCATGAAGCATCCTTGTTGTAGACACTCCACGACTTTTTGTTGTTGTGCTGGATTTCACCTGCAGAAGAAGAGAACTTACATTACAAATATGCCAAGATGGTGGATAGTCACACAGGGCTCGTTTTTCATACAGCACCTTCACTTTCTTTCACATAAAGAAGCCAGGATAGCTCAGTATAGTAATGGGCTATGGGCTGGGGTTTAATTCCTGGCAAGGGCAAGAGATTTTTCTCTTCTCTACAGTGTCCAGACCAGCTCTGGGGCCCACCCAGCCTCCTATCCAATGGGTTCTGGGGCTCATTCCTCAGGGCTTGAAGCTGACTGTTCACCTCCATCTAGTGCTGAGGTAGAGAATTGTGGCACTTTACCTTCATTCTCCCATGTCTTCATGGTGTAATAATTAATTAAGCACTGGGACAACTTCACCTTTTTTATGTACACAGTTTTACTGAAAATGAGGCAATGACAGAGACTGACATGGGGTAAATATTTTAGTTTAACTTATGTTCTTAGTTTTTATTACTACCTGATATACTGTTCATCATATGGGTCCATATGCAGCACACAAGGGACAGCTGGGAAACAGATTCAAAAGTTAGTCATAAAACCTGAAGCAAAGAAACCACTTTGGAGACCCAGGTATAAGTGGTAGGATTATTACTGTAGTGAAATAGGGTGTATGAGGACTAGATTTATCTGACTCAGAATACAGTCCAGTGAGGGAATTTGGGAACATGGTAATGAACCCTCAGGTTCCATAAATGGGGGGGATTTCTTAAGTAGTTGAGTGAATATCAGGTTCTGAAGGAGGTCTCTGCTCTGTGTTGTTAATTTTTCAACACAGCTGAAAATCTGAATGAAAGATGTACAATAAAGGAGAAGAGGGTGGGTGCCAAGATGTAGCCATTCCGATGATTTTCATTATTTTAAAGATCTAGTTGTCAGAAATATTAAAAAAGTATCCCCCCCCAATGGTGATACTAGTAATAGTGATTCTCTCTAGAAAAATAAAAATATTGATATATACAGGGTGTCCCAGGAGGAATGTGCCAAACTTCGGGAGGGTGTTCCTTATGTTAAAGTATGCCGATATAACCCAAAACACCTATGTCCAAAGTTGAACGGTTACGGAGATAATGGCCCGAGAAGTGTCAAACTTTGACCGGGGTTACACACTTGTTGATTACAAAATACATATTAAAACTGGCAGGAATATGTGGATTCTGTAATGTTAATAATGTACGTAACATCAAACCAACTTGTGAGTGACGGAAAGCCATAAAATTGAAGTACAAAATACTCGCTCGCCATGTCATAATTGTCCTTAGGTTTCCAAGCAGTATACATAACACATGACTGGCGAGCGATGACGTAACGTGCTGACTGCGCGTTCTGGTATGAGCCAACTACATAAGCACGGCTAGGGAGTATCATCGCACTCAAGGACAAACATAGATAAGGGCTCTCAGCTGAGAGGTACAGCGAGGTACAGTGCTTGGACCTGCCAGAAGACCACACTTTTCTTGGGCCATTATCTCCGTAACCGTTCAACTTTGGACATAGGTGTTTTGGGTTATATCGGCATACTTTAACATAAGGAACACCCTCCCGAAGTTTGGCACATTCCTCCTGGGACACCCTGTATAATGCAGCACGAGAACCAGAGGATGACAGTTTATAATGTCTCTGTGCATATAGTGGAGACATCTGGTGATTAAACTGACACATTATGGACATTCTCAGTTCTGTTTGAAGAGAATGTTTTGCAAGCTTCCTTTGCTTCCATCATCAGGTAAAAGTTGGAACCTACTCTGTTGGATCCATTAGATGGAGATAATTTGTGTCCCTGAATGTGAGATAAGTTCCATCTAATGACTAAAGAGAGCAAGAATGCTTTTACCTGATGATGAAAGCAGAATCAGCCTCCAAAACAATCTAGTAGAAGTCTTTACAGCAGGCAGCAAGCCTGCTCTGTTTGCTGCCTGCTTCTTGCTTGTTGCTTGCTTAGCTCATGCTAAGGAGGCAGTACATTATTCCAAGATACTGCATGGACTTCTACTGGACTACGCAGTATTGTGTCCCAGAAGACAGTACTCTTTTGGAAAAGTTTTGTACTTTAAAGTGTAATCTACATTTGCAAATAAAAGAAAGGTTGCTGTTTGCAAAATATTGCATTGAGATTCTAACCATTTTTGCTTGACTTTTTTCTTTTTTGAGTTTTTCAATTTCATTCTTAAGCTGTGTATTTTCCTGTTCAAGTTGCTTCAGCCGATCCCTTGTACGAACTTGAGTGGCACTCCACCTGCTGTCTTTCTTGTGCATCTCTTCTTGTAAGTCTGCCAGCTGCAAACATACAAAGTACACTAAGAGTAAAACATTCATATAACATAAATTCCATTATTATGATATGTCAATCCTCTGATCATGATTTTTAGGTTATTTAACAACGATTTTTCAATCACATAGGTTATATATGTATTATTGAATAATGTGATTAATGAAAAATGAAATGGAAAGGGTGCGGAAGAAAGTGATAATGGCCTGCTATTAAGTAATTTCCCACCGACTGCCTGGAGGGTCTAAAGAAAGCCACAGAGAAACCTCAGGATAGCTTATCCCTGGGAACTCACACACAAACTGGGTGTTAACCATTGAAACCAAATGTACTGTTGTGTGGGACACACTTCCACGTCATATCTGGGAGGTCCTGGCCTACAGACCAGCAGTCCTGACTGAGGTCTTTTGTACCCTAGTTTAGCGAATAACCAAAGATACTGCGACTTTACACCATATGTTTGAAATTATATATGACAGCAATGTGCAAGTATTGTGGTAAATATTCTCAATGAAGCTCAAATATTCATTCTCAGTTTTTTAAAATTATATGAGCAGGCTTTAATTTTTCAGTTTATGCTATTCTTTGTTTAAAGCTTTAGTTATTACTGTGATACTACACTTCGCCAACAAGCGGCGGTCGGTATAGTTCACTTGCGGACTAAAATCATGGAGTGATACTGACAAGGAAAGCAACTATACCCTAGGCAAAGAATGGATACTTCTGCTTGTTGTTGATGAAATGCAAGATTTGCAAATTCAGAACCCCTGATATGTTTGGTGGGTTTGGGTTTCTCATGACATTTTACTTGACATTCCCAAGCATATAAAACATTTACCTTGAAAGATGAGACAAACGAGGTTTCAGATTAAAAGTGGGACTACAAAAGCCCTGTTTTTAATTTATTGTAACAATGGGAAAAGAGTTATGATCATAATCCTTCCCAATTTGTGCATGAGATATTGTGCTTCAAATCACACTGATTTCTATGGTCTGGATTTGTTTTCTGTTTAATAAGAGTGAAAGAAATATGTCTCCTGCCATCTATCAACAATTAAACCTGTTTGTGGATTTTCAAAAACTGAAATTACATTTCATCATGGCAGCATTCTGAAAGGACGTTCTTTAAAAAAAACTGTTACAGTGAAAGGGTTGAAAATTGTGTATCAGATTATAATAAGTAATGTCCCAATTCAATTTTTGCACATTACTTAATGCTTATATATAATACCTGTTGCTTTAAGGCTTGTATTTCCTCCCTCTCCTGCTTCGTAGGCTGATTCCTTAGATCCTTACAATATTTCTCAAATACTGATCTCTCTTTGTTTAGTTTTTTCCTTTCCTCCTGAAGGAATGATTGAATTTTCTCCTTCTCTTCATTCATCTTCTTCTCTAGCTCCTTTCTCTCCTTATTAAAGCTCAGTAACTCCTCTTCGTGTTTCTTTTGTATCTTCCGCAAACTAGTATTCTCTTTGCGAAAAATCTGAATCTCCTTTTCAAGCTCTTCCAACCGAGTCCGCAGCAAAGCACTTTTGAATGTGATCTCACTATTGCTGTTACTTTGGGTTGTCACTCCAAAGTCAGTCTGGTCGTGATCATCGGTATGAGAAACATTATCAGCACAGTTGTTTAGAAAACCATGTGACAATTTGTCCACATCCTCTGGAAATCTGTCAGTGCTCCTTTCTGTACTGCACACCTGATACTGTGGCTTTACTGTTTGGTGTGGAGTTGATGGCTTGGGACTATGGGTTGCAGTTAGTGTCTGACACTTAGTACTTAGCGAAGGGTCAGGTGAGCTGCTCTCTTCACTGCTAGTGCAGCTACAGTCATCACTCCAGGCCTGGTCATCTCGGAAATGCTTAGCATCTGTTCTTTTTTCATAGTTCATAGTTTCCAGTTTTTGATTTTCGCAGTTATCCCTATATTTTATGTTTATGGTTGAATCTCCCTGTGAAGAAAAGGATGTATCAACATCACTTACAGATTTATATTCATTTGTCTCTGCAAACCTAACATGTAAGTGTTTATTACAAGGTGAGTTAACACCAGTGGTCACTCCTATACTGCTGCTGGATGTGTTCAGACTTGTCTGTCCACCACTTGATTCCCAGTGATTACTGCTGCTTATAGTTAATTTTGAAACACAACTTTTATTCTCTTCGTACACACCAAATTTGAGACGATCATTAGCCAGACCTTTATTAGTCAGACTTTCACTGTCTGCATTATCCAAGCCATAAGGAAGGTACTCACAAATGGTATTTTCATTTTGAAATTGATGACTGCCTGCCAACATTTGCTCTTGGTTACTGTGGCTGTTTTGAGAATGTGGGTGAAGTAGCGACGCTGTAAGTTTCTCATTTTGGTGATTATGAGTTGTCCTAAGTGGGTAATTCTTCACCGGTGTTGAATTTATAGAACCATCCATCAGTCGTGCAACTAAAGAGGATGTTGAGCAGAAACTAGAATTAGCTGCATGTTGTTCTAGCAGCTCAAATATTTTTAATTCTTCCACTTCTTTCTGTCAATGAAAGAATTAAACAGATTTTAATATCAGATCCCTCTGAGTAGTTTAAACATGATGCAGACAAACACCAGGTAAGTAAAACTGTTACATGAAATTTCAGAAAATGTATTTAACTGACAACTACAATTTTAATCATTTTCTCCCCTCCTTAATAAAGGCTACAAAAATGTTGAAAGTATCCCTCTCCAGACCTTTTAGTATGACAGTTTGTTGTGGCATATACCCTCAGCCAAGTGAATTTAATTTATTCCAACACAGGTTCTATTGAAATGCAAATTTGTGTTGAGATATGTTGCTAGGAGATTACAAGTGGAAACTGAGAAACCTAGTGTGTGTGCAATAGTGGACTGGAAAGTATGTAAATAAGTGATAGTACTACAATTATGTGTAATTACTGGTAGTATCAGGAGTAAATAAACCTGTTCATCCAATCCAGAACCCACATTATTAGTCACTAATACACATGACAATATGGACAGACAAAGTCTTTAAGGGAAGAGAAAAGAAATGAATCAAAACACCATGCGTTTAATGAGAAACTGGATGAAAATGGTGCTATATGAACATTCCCCTGGAAAATCCCTTAGATGCCTGTTCTGCTAGTGACTGAGTGATGCCCTCAGATGACTTCCCTGTATGTATATACTAATGCAGAATTGAGATACCATACTTTTGAACTTCATTACTGCATTACATTCTACAAGTCTTGTGAACACATCCCGGTCACTTACCTTATTTTTTTTATCAGCATCATTAACTTTTTCCAGAAATGAAACTTCTATAGAATCATTCATAGGGCCATTCTGCGGCAAATCAATCCTATGCTGGACTTTGGAATCACCATCCTGTGACTGCAGATTTTGACTCGAATGTTTTTGCTGTTGCAGAATATTTGCCCATGTAGGAACTGATGGGGATGTTTCTTTTCTTTTTAGAGTTAACTTTGGCACTGCACTTTTTGGGTACTGAGATTTTGAAGTCTTTGACAATCCAGCTGTATGACTTTTATCACTTCCAACACAGTTTTTGGACTGCTTCTTTTTTACATTACTCCTGTTACTGCCTGTCACTGAAGAAGATGCAGTCTTCTTGGACTTGTTGCTTGGATTACCCAATTTTGTGACACTGCTATTTGGCTGGTTTGTAATTAAAGTTCTCTTGACATTACCTTTACCAGTGCTCTGTTCCTGAGGTTGAAGCAAAGTTGGCTTCATACGGAATCTTGCAAGACCTTCTCCCTTCCTTAGAAACTTCCTTTTTGGCTTCTGTTGCATATCTTCAATATGATTATTATCCCCACAACCATATTGTTCCAATTTTTCTTGCAAAAACTGATGAAAATCTTTATTTAAAGGCACCACAGGTGTATCATCCAAAGTCTGTGTCTTTTTAGCATTGTCTTTCATGACCTAAATAGAAAAGTCAACAGAATATTTCAGTATTAACTACCATTTTTATAAGATGATAAAAGTTGGTCTTTTTCACTGAGAGGCATAAAGAAAAAAAATTAAATGCAAACCATGCTGCATTTATCACTGAAACTTCAGAAATTACATGTGTTACACAGATGTTAAAGTACTGTATATATATTGTACTATTCAGAAAAGTAAGTAAATACATTACATACGGACTGAAGTGTTGGACTTGTAACTGGAGTATGTTCACTTGTCTTTCTTACATATAAATCTGAACGAAGCTCATTTCTGTTATTCCTACACTCATCTTCTTCTGGTGTTTGGTCACCATCATCATCTGGATTCTTTTCCTTGGGTGAATTAAGGCATTTATTGAAGTGAGGTAATACAGCTGACTTGAAAGACTGTGCATGAAATGTATCTGCAAGAGTAATATATAGTCATAGAAAGAGTACGTTCATTTCCATGGACAGGTTGTGATTTTTATATTAAGATATTTACAAACCCATATCTTGAAGCCCAAACACTTCATACATCCGCTGCTGCTCGTTACTGAGTAACAATCTCTGTTCTTCCTGCTGCTGCAGCAATTTTTCTTGCTGTTGACGCTGCCATGATCTCAGTTCCTCAATTTTTTGCATAATGATCCCAGTATAGTTATCTTGTTGGAAATCCATTTTGTCCTGGCATTCAAATAGTGTTTATGCCAAAATCTCATTTAAGACCCATGATAGCTCTAACCTTAACTCAAATGCCGGAAATATAGTTTAAAATGTATATACGTTTATACAACCAATATTATAAGTTCGTTTTGTCAAAGCATCATTTATATTATGTTAACTGGCTTTAACACAGACCTCAACAGAAATATCACCACAAGCAAATTTTACACAAAACCGCCAAAATCAAGCTTAAGGTCACATAAAACGATCGAGAAGATCGAGATCATCGAGATAATTTCAGTGTTGTCAACGTCGGCATATGGACGAACATAAGCACGGATAAACACTGCAGGTACAGCTGGTAGGTATATAAAAACACGCGCGCATTCGAATGCAACGTTGTGTCAAAATTTCAAAGCAATCGGTGAAGAACTTTCGGAGATCTGCGAGGGGTAACAAACCAACATCTACGTTTTTATTTATATAGATTAATA
>NW_019740383.1:283748-334010 GCF_002891405.2 Cryptotermes secundus | reverse complement strand
GCAAGCGTTTTCTCTTTTGTATTTTTGACGAATCCGAATTCAGTAATAGGTTACTACAATGTAGCAAATGCGAGCATTTCATTTGTCTGTTAAGCACAGATAAAAATATATTCTGCAACGAATTTTGAGGTAGATGTAAGAACATGATCTAAAGGCGTTTAGATGTATGGTCGTATGGCCATCATACTATGAAACTGTTCTGACACTTTTGTTATGGGTTATTTTGCTAAGCTGTCACTGAGATTATGTAGTGTCGAATGCTAGGATGGCTGATGAATGATGACTTGGTAAAGGTTTGGAACAGAGTGTTTGTGGCTTAATTGAGGTACTATCCCAGCATTTGCCTGGAGGGACCAAGGAAAACCATGAAAAACCTCAGTCAGGAAATCCGGTTTTCTGGCCGAGAAATGAGCAAAGCTCCCTCCCGGACACGAATCTGTATCTTTTCTGCCACACTAATCCTTGCCTGAGCAAGAAGGTAAAGATATCCCTGTGTTTAGAATTATGTCATGAATTCAGTTAACGGATGTAGAGATAAAACTCCAAGCATTTTACATGGTGACTAAATTGAGCTGAAAATTCAGTTTCATATTTCAGCCACTTTTTACTGCTATGAAGAAGCCCCAGTATCTAAATCAATGTGGTGGTGAAAAGAAAAATACCAACAGTAATGTTGGTTGTTGAACCATGGCAATTCAGTCATTAGAAACTAACTATCAGGTAGCAGAATCTCAGAGTTCAATGCACCTCATACCAAATCCTGCTACTGAACAAGATGCTATGCCAGATTCATTTACTGCACAATGTACTTCTTTCAGATCTTGATGTTAACTTTCTGCCTCTGTCTAGTTCCTCCAAGTGTCAGTCTCACCATAATTATGCATGTATTCCTTGTTTTCCTTGTCATAGGTCCTCAATATCTAGCAATAAATAATGTGAAGGATCATTTCTTTCAGAATCAAGTGCCTTCTGTAAAGTAGGAACAATTTTTAAAGCAAGTATATTTATATTGTGTTCTGTATATTGCTCATAAATTACAAATGAAATCACAGTATGATTAATATTTATTCACTTAAATGTTGTACATATGTGATGATGAAACATAGGCTCTACTATAAAGAAATAAACTAGAGGGTCTGAAAAAATCAGTGAGAAGGAACCATTGACAGTGTGAGGGTTCAGATATCCAGAGAGTATAATAATAGAATGAGGAATATTTGCCCACAGACCCTTACATTGGAAAGTGCTCTGCTGTACCTCATATACATACATAAAATGGTAGAAATGTATTCATTCTAAGGTAAAAAAGTTGTCCCTGTGCTTAATTAATTAAGCATTGCACCATGAAGTCATATGGGGGACTCGGTATATAGACCTACATTTTCTTGACCTCAGCACTAGCTGATGGGTAGGAGGCACATTTATAAAAACAGTATGTAAATGAAACAGAGGAAGATGTATACATGAGCAAGTAAGTAATTAAGCAGTTTTATATGTCATACTTTAAAATCCATGTTTATTGTCTGCAATACATAATTATATACCTATATTCTGTGAACACATAGGCTTTCTCAGATATTTTTGAAGTTGTGATGAGATAACATATACTGAATATAATTAAGCATGAAGAATTTTAATAAGAAATGTAATTAAAGTAAATTATAATGACAACTTCATAATTAGATTAACTTGTTCAGGCCTGAAACAGTGCAGCTCAAAGATTTTAAGAACTGTTGATTCTTGGATGCTTTTAGGCATCTTTGCCTGGTATAGGTATATCACGATACAGTGAAGGAAAACGGCACAGCAAAGGGTTAAAGTTCATGCATTTGTTGTTGTCTGGTCCACTGATGATTTAGAGCATTTCTCAGTCACAGCTTCTATAACGTCCTCTATCATCATCACCCTCATAGAGTCGTACCACTGTACGAATTACACTTCTTGCTCTGTCTGTCAAATAAGAATCAACTTGTCCGGCAATGTTGACAAACTGAATCAGCCATTTGAAAGCTCTACTCAGTCTTTCTGCTCGTGCAAATTGGGTCTTCAGTAAATCCAATTCGGGATCTGCTTGGGGTTGTCCAGCTCGTGGCTGTTGTTGAAGGGCTGGAGGTTTAAGTGTACCTTCTGACACTGTCTGAGACTGTATATTCTCCATCATCAGTGTGTTACTTCTCATCTTTATTCCTTTGTCCAAATATGAATTATCATTTGGGAGCCTGCTGGAACTACTGTCACTAGAAGGAACTTTTGGATATACTGGTGAGCTGCGCTTAAGTCTACCTTTGTCACTTTTGCTGTTAGTAAAAATGTCATGCAAAAGTTGAGCATGACGTTCAGCAATATTGGGATCAGAGCTCTGATCTGTATCAACATACACATCTTTCTGAGGTAAATTTTCATACTTTTCAGTATGTTTATCATTCTTCCCATTTTCAACAGATGATTCATCGTCCAGTTCTTGGGTGTTCATGGCCGATAATTTTTTTGTAGTGCTAGTAGTTATTTGTTTTAATCGGTTAATTTTGGAAATTTTGGTACACTTTTTGGTGTCAGTTGTTTCTGGTTCCTCTGAGATGTCTCCACAGTCAGATGTTGGGAATAACGTTACTTCCACAGGGTCTTCACCAGATGAAGTATGTTGAATATTATCTTCAGATGTATCTTTATTCAGTATGATTTGTTGATCATATTTCTCAGCATTCATTCTTTTGTTTTTGTTTTTTATTGTAGTAATTACAAAATCTTCCAAATACTCATTTTGTTTGTAGTGTTCTGGTTTATCTTCATAGAAATTAGTAAGAACTATGTTTTGTTGAACTGATAGAGGATCATTTGTAATGGAATAGTCCTCCATAGCAGAACTAATATTTTTCTGTTCTGTGTCATCATGACCATCATTAGATGACCATTTTGTCATGTTTCTGTGTTCCTCATTAAATGACTTGAAAATATGTTCACCCTTCACATTATGTTTTGGAGAACCAGCCATGTGATTCAGTAACACATCGTTGGAAATTACGGTATCAGTCTGGAGCTCAGCTGATAAATAGTTATCCAAAATTAGTCTCTTGGAGTTCCGATCAGCTCTAGAAGATGTCTTCCAGTGGGTGAAGTCACTTTCCATGTTATAGTCAAGAAATTGGTGTGATGGGTTCATGTCTGTCCTGTTTACAGGTGCTTCTCTATTGATCTGCAGCTTACTACTGTTATTTATTGTAGTATTTTGGTACACTACGTTACTCTGTGGAATATGTTTATTCTCATTACCTTCCAAAATATTGTGATCAGGAATGATGTTAGAAAATAGCATGTCTTGCTTGGACTGATCAGTGCTGGTAAGTGACAATGTTGTAACCTCTAAGTCATTGCAGTGACCCAGCATCATCTGACAAAATAAGAAATGGTGAGTGATATTATTTGGTTAAATTCATTGTTAAATATTTCATAACCTTCATTTGAAAAGGGGGTTTCAAATCCCCCAGTACTACAGCTCTGGCAGTTGAATTTTTAATAAACACAGGGATAATGGTATTGATACTGAAAAAGATGCGTTTACAACCAGCTGGCACATGTATAATTGTCATTACAATAATGCAACATGCTGTCAATAATGTAAGTTCATTTTATATTGTTCATATACAGACGAAGATCTTTCATTTTGTGATAACTACTTAAGATTTTGGTCTTCTGGAATGTGACACCATGAAGTTCGATATATAGGTAGTAATGTTGTGGAGGAAACTGCTGCCTCCATCTTCATGGTATAAAAGTGAGCTGAGCTGGGAAAAAATTTACATAATAAAGAGAAGGGAGAACTGAAATTGGCACTATGAGAGAACCTGTGGGTGTCATTCGAAGGCAATTTTTGTCAGTGTGGGGAGAAGAGGTATACCTGTGACTAAAAGAGGAAGAAAATGGGGAAAACAGATAAGGAAGGGGGGATGGAAGAGAAAGCTGAGGCACTGAAAGGGGACCTGTTTCTCCAAATTTACTTCGTATTTTACATATACCTTTTTCATCCTCTATTGACACACATCTTTGTTCTGGTTCTTGGTCCCCCACCCCCCAGTGACAAACAGGCCTTTTCAGGGCCAACTGATTCCAATTTTTTCATTCATAACCTTGGTCCCATTGTTCCTGATATACGTGATGTACCATTTTTCCACACTTTACTCACTCTGCTATCCTGAGGATGGAGGCAGCAGGTTCCACTGAAACATTGGCATGTATCTACATAGCTACATGGTGTCACATCCAAGGAGACCATTCTTAATTTTCTCAGCCACGAGAAGATCAAATATCAAATTATGGCAACTTTCGTTTGTTTCTCCTTTTATTTAATGGCAGTTTGTCAGCTACACGGAAGCAGATTATATACCGTGATACTGATTGAGAGGTACAAATAGAGGGAAGTGGTGTTGGTCTAGTATTAGTTAATGTATGATTATTTGCGTGGAGAGATTGAGGAAAACTATGAAAACCTAAGTCAATTTAGCCCCCTCCCCCCTTTTTTTCCTGATATTGAACCCGAGACCACCTAGAAAGGCAGCATGAGTTCTGACTTCTTCCTTGCAATATTCAAGACTTGTGATACATTGTGGGAACATTGCTATCTTGAAAAGTTGGAAATAACTTTTTTGAAACGTTGACTGGCATACTGTGATGATTAAGTCTTGAATTTTAGTAATACATCGTCTCATATTAGTTATGAGGATAAGAGGAAACATTTGTGAAGATTGTTTCCATTTGTTATTAGATTTCCAGAGCTATAAATTGATATATATAATGGGATGGGGGGTCATTCGGTTACTTTATAGGTAAAGCTGTCCCTGTGCTTAATTAAGCATCATCATGAAGACATATGGAGAGTGGAGATACAGATTCACGCACTCTTAACTCTGGGACCGTATGGAGGTGAATAGTCAGCTTCACTGCCCAGAAGTTTTACCCCTGGGGAAGGAGCCCCTGGTACCCATCAGGTGGCCACAGAGTTGGTCTGGACACAGTGGAGAAGATTAAAATCTCTTCCTCTACCAGAAATGAAACCCCAATTATCAGTTGTCGAGCCCATAATCTGGTCACTATGCTGACTGTGCTATGCAAGTTCCAGTTCTGTTAGTTTTAGGTTTTAGAAACATTACTATGATCACATAATGGTAACACGTGGGCACTGTCATCTCTGACAAGAAGAACCATACCATGAATATTACAGTCATCTGGGGTGTGAAATCTTGTAATTAGGTAGGTCGGTATCAGTGTTTCAAAGAACCATACTGCCTCCATTTTCAGGTAGAAGAGTGACTTACGTAAGCTGGAAACTGGAAGCAGGTTCCTCTGAATCATTGGTACCTCATTACCAAACTACATGGTGTCACATTGCAGAAAACTATAATCTGCATGTTCACTGTTGCAAGAACCTCAAATCTCACATATTATGTACTGTTGCAAGGCACTTGGAAATGAAGAGAGAAGTATAGCAAAATCTCTTCTTATGGGGGAAAGTAAATATGCAGAGAAATATAATATAATAGAGCATGAAATAATTTCTTCTCATACTGAATTGATAGATATTGTAAAACAGAGTCTTTGCATATATTTCCGTTTCCTATTTACTGTACAGTAGTCTGATACATTGACATTTAGAAGAAAGAAACAGATCACAAGTAAATGGCTACAGAATTCAGTGAGATGTATACAGCAAACCATTGCCAGCTGCAGGCACTGTCTTCATATAAAACACTGTGAATAGCAAAACTGCAGTTGGAAAGACCAAGATCTTATGAGAACTTTGGGTTTAGGGAATTGCAGTCACTGTCAGCACTCATTAAATTCTATGTTACCTGTTCTGTCAGTAAATACAAAAAGTAAGTAATAACACATAACGTAAAATATGAGTTTAAAAGTGGTTATGAAGAGATACACTGCAATGGAAATCCAAAAACCAGGAAAATGATTTCAGATGCGGAGAAAACACCAATATTTTCTATATGGACACAGATTTACAAGTGTGGCTGCATAAAACAAAATACAAGATTGGTGAAACTGGATACATGTAGAAAATTATGACTGACATTGTGTTGTGGTGTTTCCATCAGGTACAATCTTTGCATGCCGTGTGTTGTATCAGAGATACGAGTACTGTATTTGACTATACAGAATGAATTATCTTGCTATTCATATAACAGGAAATTATAAATGTCACAAATCAATTCTAAAGGATTCTGTTGATGGTGTATAAGACCCGGAATTGCTGAGTTTTTGGACTTCATCCATTTTCCATTATTCTAAAGAACATATACATATTTCTGAAACTGGATCTGTTTCTGTCATCAGGTGAAACGGTGTGAGACACCTACCCATTTGAGCCTATTAGAAGGAGCTAACCTGAGTCATTGGACAGCTTGTTCTAACAGACCCATCAGAGTGGGTGCCTCACACGCTTTCACCTGATGACAGAAACGGATCCAGTTTCAGAAATATCTGTTCTTCATATTACCAGGCCTTCTTTTTTTACTTTTAATGATTGCATCCTGTTGCATATATACAATGAACATATAGAATTTTAACCATCAATGCAGCAATACTTTATTATTTATTTATATAGCATGGACTATATGTTTTGGCCTCAAATGGGTCATCTTCAGGTACTCCAAATTTGCATTTCGTTAATGGTATGTGAGAAACTTGCACCACCTGAAGATGACCTGTTTGAGGTCAAAACATGTAGTGCATGCAGTATAAATAAATAAATGAATAAAAAAGTATTGTTGCTTTGGCAGTAAAAATTTAATATGTTCATACCAGGCAATAGATGAAATCCAAAAACTAGTAATACTGAATGTAAGTTTCACATTCTTAAGTAGGTCTCTTCTTTGCACAGTCAAATTTTTATTTTCTTTCACAAGCAGCCATGTTTGTAAACCTTACCTGGATTGTTAGAGATGCGATTAGAGGAAAGAATGTGGCCCATTCCTTCATATCTAGAGCCCTTGGTGTTTGTAACAAGAACTGTATAACTAAAGGTATCTGTGAGATTGAATAGGTCACTGTCTGACTGCAGAATCTGTTGTGTCCATGTCAGCAGTTCCTTATTGCCAGTTGTTTATTCAGAATATGGCAGTGTCAGCTTCTTTAGCAACAACTTCCAGGAGGAATGACTTGTGCTGACAACAGAATGCAATCCTTGAACACTTTTAGATGTAAAATATTTTAATGTAAGGAAGACTTCTTTTTGCTGTCTAGTTACTTTGAAGAAGGGGATGAAATATTTGATTTGTGACTAGTCAACTTTAGTGATATAGCATAAATTTATTTGTATTATTGTCGAATCATTTCCATAGTTTCTTAGATCACTGTGGTCGCGGTGCAAGGGCCAAGAAGGCCCACCCCTTATGCATTTATTTATTCTTGCCAGAAACTCGCTATATGATCGATGTAATTTGTGGGCATGAGTGGTGGTTGACCTACATATGAAAACATAATCCGATCTGTGTATTTAACTCTGTGGAGGGAGTTCTTAAAAATAAAACAGTTTATCAGTTACTCAAGAAATTCCCGTCCTTTATGGAACCCCAAGGTTTATTACCACGTTTACAGGAGCCCACAACTGGTCCCTAGACTGAGGCACACACCCTCACACTCTACTACCGTAGGTTCCATTTTGATATTATCGTTCCATCTATATCTGTGTCTTCGAGAATAAGACTCTCAGTTTTCAGGAACATGGCTTGCGTTTTGACAAATGGACGGACACATTACACCACCATTTAGTGGTTTTTCAGTATTTCTCTTGGAAAGCGTAAATGATGTTGGGTTTTTCCGTAGTTACTTTCTTGCTTTAATGTTGTAAACGTAAATATTTAGATAGGCTATAAATACGTGATATATCGAAGGTCTGTCATTAAGGATTTTTCCATATGAAATATAGTTGAAGGTTAAGAGGATCTTAGATTTCTGCATACGGTGCTCTTTTTCTCACGTGTGTATGTGTATAAATGAAAGCTTGTAGGAAGTTTCATTATTCAAATTAGAAACGAGTTTGAAGCTGAAAAGTCGAATAACCCATAATGGATTCACGTATTTTGTGTGGATTCTTATTAATTTCTCCTCTCTTCATTGCATATTCAGGCGTAAGTATACACCAGTACATATATTTTTATGTGAAAATGGTAAGAAACTTCTTATATGATTTTTAGAATAGAATTATCAAATCGAAACGCGCGTCTGACTGTCGTTTAGAAGCGCCTAGTAGCAGTTCATCATGGCCACTGTTTTGATTGACAGTTTTCGTGATTTGATCAGTGTCTTTGGTTGTTCGTCATTTACTAGAGGAAAGGATGGAATGAAGACTGAAATATTTCTTGTGCACTTTTTGAATACCTGAAAGGTATATGCTGCGATGAGGCGTTAGAAAACAAGTCGAAATACTGAAGTGCATTAAACAACTTCGTCAGAATGACGTTTATGGTCTGCTTTCAAATTTTCTTCAAAGAAGGAAAAATTATTCGGATAAATTTTCAAAGTTGTTAAAGCCCTTTTAGGCTGTAATTATTCTGAAAACAATCAGATCGTCTGAAAGTTAGTAAGTTATATCATCTTTCTTGGCTTTTCATTCGAAAAGTCGAAAACTGAATCCTCCGGGATGTTGCATAGCGCTGTTTTGGGAGAAATTACTGACTTTTGGAAGTAACGTACTGTCTAGGCTTTTCAAAATAAAATATTAAATATAATTATGTTATGGTAGGAACAGGTTTGGGGCACGCGGCAGTCTAGCTGGTTGAGGCACTATGTTACAAACCGGAAAGTCGCGGGTTCAATTCCCGATGAAGTGTATTGACTTTTTCAATTAACCTAATCCTTCCAGCCGCACTACAGCCCTGGGGTCGACTCAGTCTTTAACAGAAATGAGTACCAGGAATCTTCCTGGGCTTAAAGGGCTTCCGGCGCGTAAAGCTGACAACCTCATCACCATGTGTGAGTCGATTGTCTAGAAAATGTTGGATCCTCGACTTCTGACAAATCTATGGGCCTCACGACCTGTTACAGGGATAGCTTTACCGCTTTCTAGGAGTGAGGTTTGCTTGAGTCTCTCAAGTTGTGTCCACAGTACCAGCTGCTGTTGAGGATGTTGATGGATGAGTATAAGGAGTAATGATGAAATGGCCATTGGCAGGGTAAGCCCTAGCAGAAACTCTGATCCCAGTGCCACTTTGTTCACCACAAATCTCACATGAATTGAACCTGGGCCTCCGAGATCGGAAACCAATGACATACTGAGTTAAGCCATTGCCAGAAAACGTCGGGAATATCTTTGTCCAGAACATTGGACATTTCTGGAAGGATTTATACATCGAGCATATACAAGATATTCCTCCTAAACGCTATTATCTGTGAAACATTTATTAATATCACCGGCATAAGCTCAAAATTAATAATTTGTGCGAAATTTACGCGTTTCTCTGTTAAATGACGTTTGAATACCGAGTTAAAATTCTTCGCTATATTCTTTTAATTAACCAGTCTTGTACATTTTTCCCGAGTATTCGTCCATAATTTTGATCTAACTGCAGAAATAACTATTCTTAGTGTAATTTTGCTATTCTTTGTTCTGCGGACATATTTTGACGACAATCAAGGACACTAAGACGAATGCAGATTTTGATACCTGAACACAAGGCAGGGAACACGTTCTGTATATTTAAGGTACAATTCCGCGGATACTTCTAAAAGTCGAGAAATTCCTTCAGGAAACTGTTTTAAGACGATAAGATGTAAGACTCTTGAATAAAGGTCAGAAGCGTTGCGACCTGGATTATTTAATTAATTTATGTATTAAGAGACCGCCTCTGTGGTCTAGTGGTCAGAGTTCCTGGCTACAAATCCAGAGGTCCGGGTTCGATTCCCGGCGCTATCAGATTTTCTGAGTAGTGGTGTGTCTGGAACGGGGTCCACTCAGCCTCGAGAGGATAATTGAGGAGCTATTTCAAGAAAATAGCGGCTGGTGTCTAGAAAACCGAAATTAACGGCCGTGGGGATTCGTTGCGCTGAGCACGCAACACCCTCTATTCGCTAAAGTTGGCACTAGCTTCGCCTACAAGCGGCGGTTGCTCGGTTGGTATAGTTCGCTTGCGGACTAAAACTACGGAGTTTATGTATTAAGAGCTGAATACCTGAGTTATGTCACTGTCAGGGTGATATTCTCTTTGTTAACTTGAATTATTATTCTGTACAGGCATCGCCAGTTCCTACGAAACTAGCCACGGTCATCAAATCATCTCCAAATCTTGAGAAGCTACACTGCAAGAACAAGGAAGCCAAGATACACCATTTACCGATACACAAGCTCAAGAGGATAGCATTGCCTTGCAATGAGTACGACTCCAATTCTTATGAATGTCAAGACGAATCGGATTCTGGGAGTTTCTCCCCTTTCAGTTTTCTTCTTAAATGTCTTAACTTCAAGTACCAAGCCTGGAAGTTCCTAAAGGATTTCCTATCGCCTTTTGTCGAGACTTCAGATTGCTGACGAAAAACTTTCAGTTCTTCCAACCGGAGAAACGTTTAGGTTTTATTTCTCTTTCACAAGACAAAATAAACAAGAAGTTCTGGGAAGAACAAATCGCCTACTTTCCTTGGATATGACACGGACCACACAGAAAACGACTCGTCCAGCAATTCTTCTATTGTTGCTTGTGTATTTCTTGCCGCGGTAATATCTTTACCGAGCCGTTGACTAGCAGCGATAAGGGGATACGCATACAGACATACAGCCTGATAGGAGGGATTTATGAAATACGCCGTTGAGATGGGCTCAGGTGCCGTGATATACATGTTTCATAAAGACTGTTTCAGGTATTCAAACGCTGATATTGGGGGATATGCAGACAGCATGATGTTCTCATAGGCCTACTTCTGAAGACGTAAAAATAAAGTAAAGGTATCCCTATAACAGGCCTAGGAGGCCAGTAGGGTTGTGAGATGTTGAGGTTCCCACATTTTCTAGACCATCCGCTCACAGATGGCGGTAAGGTTGTCAGGCCTACGTGCCGGCCACCCTTTACCCCCAAGAATATTCCTGGTACTCATTTCTGTTAGAGGCTGAGTCGACCCCAGGGCCATAGTGCTGCTGGAAGGATTAGGTCAATTGAAAAAACTCCAATGACCTCATCGGAGCTTGAACCCGCGACCTTCCGGCTTGTAACATAGTGCCTCAACCAACTACGCTACCGCATGCCCCGGCCTACTTCTAATTGTTAAAAATAAGGAAAGTGGGCTAAGATTTCTGTAAATGCACCCATGACCCTAGCGATATTATAAATTTTAGTAAAAAATTACTCCTGTATGCTTATTTATTCAAAAGTTTAACAGCGAAAAATAATTATTAATTTCGTAAAAAGGTATAAAAGTGGATTTATCCCTGTAATAGGCCGTGAAGGCCCATAGGGTTGTAAGATATCTAGGCTCCCACGTTTTCTAGACAATCGACTCACAGATGACGGTGAGGTTGTCAGCCTTACGTGCCGGCCGCCCTTTACCCCCAGGAAGATTCCTGGTTGTCATTTTTGTTAGAGGTTATTCGACCCCAGGCCATAGTATGGCTGGAAGGATTACGTCAATTTAAAAATCCAGTGGCCTCGTCGGGAATTGAACCCGCGACCTTCCGGCTTGTAGCGTAGTGCCTCAACCAAATACGCCACCGCATGCTCCTGTTGTTAATTTCGTAGAGTCAAGAAATGGAAGTTAAATTTATATTCTGAGTGTACTGCCTTCTCGTTTGTGACGCTGTCGCCTGGGGAAAGTTTACTTACGTTTCGGAGGAACGGATTGCCTCCATCTTCAGGAAATATATACAGTTTATTGCCTGCTTGGCCTAATCTTCGGTTATGAGGCAGTGATTTCTTCAGAAATGTTGGTAAAAACTTGTGCCAGCCTACACGGCGTCACATTCCAAGCGATAATATTCTTCATAGTTACTCCCGTGGGAACCTCAAATCCCATAAATTTATGTTGTATCGTGAAGCTCAGAATTTTCAAACCTGTAAGTGTCTGTTTCTATTTATAGGGGAACGTCACCTGAATGCTGTATATAGAGCGTCGCTCATCCACCAAATGCGGATTTCAGTATGCTACGTGTTTTAACATTGTATGACTTAGTCTGTAATGGTGTGCTGAAGGAGACAAACACTTGAATTGTTCCTATTTTGTTAATAGTGGCTATAAAACATTTTCATGTTCATAAAATGTTATATTTCATAGTTTCATATCTTCTTCTTTTGCACAAGACTGGCAAAGATTTCATGTTTTCATAAGGTGCAATGCCAGCGTGGGAACTGTTTCTCGGTGTTGGCACCTAATAGATATAGGTTGCGTTTACGACGTGTGAGAGATCCTTTCTGTTTTATCTTCATGGTGAAGGACTACATATATTTGCCGATACTTATAATACAATCAGGGCCGAATTTCCAGTTGTGGGGGGCCCAGGGGCAATCAAAATACAGGCCTGTATCAGTAACAACAGATTTAGTTTATGACAGTTCTTTTCTTTTATTTCTCATAATAGCAAAAAATACAAACGAACTTTTCCTGATTTTAGAGAAGCAAATGCCAGAATAAAATCTGTTTCTCTTTTGTGGAGGCCCCGGGGCCTCCCCCCTAAATCCGACCCTGAGTACAAATTGATGGGAACTACTCCAATTTATTCAGCAAATCAGCCCCCAGTATTAGCAGCCATCACACACAAACATGGTTCACGTGTAAATAGACAAAACCCGTCAGTGAATGTCATACAAAGGCATCAAAACCGCACTCGTAAGTTGCAGTTACTGAAAGTGTATGTTCCATTGCATTTTAGAGCCAAATACTACAGTGCCAATCGTTTTGTGGGTTATAGAAATTATTTGAAAGGTCTGATTCCACCCGTGACCAGGTTTTCTGAGCCTCTGTTTCACGACCTTGTTAAGCAGTGGAAAGTAATTTACAGTTGTGTGTCATTTCTCTCTTTCGTAATTTATTGAACCTCGAAGTGTAGAATGGCATTTAATAGTAGCCATTACGAGTATAGGGCAAAGGGATTAATAGGCCAGTGTCCAAACTGTAACTGTGGCTGGTCGGTTAGCAGAGGCACAAATATTGTTGTGAAGCAAAGTGACATGACTTATCCTACCGCATAAGAGTCATACATAATTTATTTCCTTAAAATATTTACCGTATTTAAAAGTGTTTCAAATAAAAGTTGTAGAACTTAAATAGGTCTATATTTTTACACTAGTTATATCTGTGGAAATGTTAAAATTTGATTAGTGCTTCATCTAAAGAAGGAGTTATGCTAGACTGATATGAACAGAAATTGAGTACCCTCTAAAACATTTACTATGCACCAACCAATAGCAGATTTATACCAACATCCGTTCAGTAGCTCACAAGAATCCATCACTCTCCTGACCCAGATGAATCTAGTGTATACCCATCCTATTTAATATCTATTTTAATATTATCCTACTATCTGTGGGGGCACGCGGTAGCGTAGTTGGTTGAGGAGCTATGCCGCAAGCCGGAAGGTCGCGGGTTCAAATCCCGATTAGGTCATTGGATTTGCTTTTTCATTTGACCTAATCCTTCCAGCCGCACTATGGTCCTGGGGTCGACTCAGCCTCTAACAGAAATGAGTACCAGGAGTTAATTAAATAATTTTCCTGGTGAGTAAAGCGAGGCCGGCGCGTAAGGCTGACAACCTTACCGCCATCTTTGAGCCGATTGTCTAGATAATGTGGGACCCTCAACGTCTCACAACCCTATGGGCCTGGTACAGGAATAGCTTACTCTTTCGTTCAGATCTCTCTACCAAAACTTTGCATGCACTGTCTCCCTTTCATCTTACTTACCCCGTCCATCTCCCCTTCCTTGATATGGTCATTCTAATAATACTGGTCGAGAAGTACAGAGTATGAAGTTCCTCATTATGCAGTTTTTTTGCAGCATCATCTTATTTCATCCTTCTTGTGTTCAGATATTCTCTTCAGCCCCCTGCACTCGAACATCGTCAGTCTATGTTCTGCTAACGTGAGAGAACAAGTTTCACCCCCTCCACAGAATTACAGGCAAAATTATAATTCTGCTTACCTTAATATTGTCGATCACAGTGGTCGCGCGGTCTGAGGCAAGAAATGTCTTCGCTCGCTCGAACATTGGGATCGTGGGTTCGAATCCCACTCAAGGCATGGATATCTGTTCGCGTTTATTCAGTGTTTATGTTGGGAAGCAGCTTTGCGACGGGCTGATCCCCTGTCCAAGGAGTCCTACCGACTGTCTAAGATTAAGAGACAAATGAAACGAGCATTTCACGGATGCCCTATGCTCCAAAGTGGGAGCAACAGGAATATAATAATAATAATAATAATAAGAAGAAGAAGAAGAAGAAGATGCCTCAATAGTTACGTTTTTATACAATAAAGGAGAAGACAGAGTTTTCTAACCTGAATGGTAGCAAGCATTCTCCGAATTTAAACTGCTCCTAATTCCTTTATGAAAGTAATTTTGAATTGTTACTGTCGTTCCCAAATATTTGAACTTCGCCAAATTTTCAAAGAATTTTTTTTTATCTCTATGTTCTGATTTTGTCCTGCATTCTGGTGATGAGATATCACCATGTACTTCATTTTATCTGTGTTTACTTCTGGATCAACCTTCCCCCCACACTAGCCTCTAATAAAGTTTATGTGTTTTTCGTTGTGGTATTTATTTCCCCCCTTACTAATAACGTTAATCAGCCTAGACCAGAAGCGGACTTGTTCCATTCTGTTTCATTTTTCCTGGGTTTCTTGGGCCTTCCTAATGGCGTACTTTAAGCAAAGTTAAAAAGCGATGGCGTTAAAGCACCTCCTTGTTGTAGACCAATTTTATTATGGAACGTATTAGAAGAAATCTTGCCTTTACGGATTTTATTGTAGTTTCAATTTGAGCACGTATTAATTAGCCTAAATGGTTTCATGGGTATACCATACTAAAAGAGATTATTGTACAATACTTCCCTCCTAACTAAAACGTGGATTTTCTTGAAGTCTGCAAGTAGCTGATGTATTGATCCATTCGACTCCAATTTTTCTCCAGTATCAGACAAATGTATATAGTCTGATCTGTACTTGATCTTTTATGTCGAAATCACGCTGATGATTCACAATAATTTCGCCTGCATATGGATTTAACCTTGAGAGAATAATTTGGATAAAATTGTATATGAAGTTGATGAAGATGATGATGATATGCCTTCATAATTACTACAGTCAGATACCATATGAATATTCTTATTATCCATCGTACAACGTATAAGGTACAAGACTCTTCCTTATATAATTCCTGCAAAAGATGGAATTTACCGAACAGTTTACTGTTTGACATCTGTGGAGAAATAAAAAAGAGAACAACTAAAAATATTGATGAATAATTACATTTTCGCTTGTCGGCCTTGATTTTTCACTTTTCACAGACGGCCAGGTGAATGTGTTTGTTGAATCCCGTCCATACGGTATAATTTTTAATGAATTCTTTGTCAGAGATATTTGTGTTTTGCTCCTTTAGCACTTTCGTTATTTAAGTTCCTGCATCACTGTAGATGAATAGTATAAGAATTTGTTAGATGTTTAAAGAAGTGATTTCACTTATTACACGTTTACGAAACTGTAATGTCTAACTAAAATTGTATTGAATTTTGGAAGAAATAAAATGTTTGCTTAACCGATCTCAGTTTAGTATAACATTGCATTGTAGCATGGCCACGCCATAGCTCAAGCGGTTAGTCGCTGGCTTCCCACCACGGCGGCCCGGGTTCGATCCCGGGGTCTGATCAAATGGGATTTGTGGTAGACAAAGTGGCGCTGAGGCAGGTTTTCTCCGAGTACTTCGGTTTCCTCTACCAATCTTCATTCCACCAAATTCTCCATCGTAATCACCCGGGGGAGGCTACAGTAGCCCAATCAGTGGCCGCCGTGCCGAGTGGACCCAGTTGGACTCCACCTCCCACTAAGCGAATTTAAAAAAAGAAATTTGTATTGTAACATCCTATTGCACTTTTCCCTTGCCTCGATCATTCACCGTCTTACGCGCGCAACAGAACGTCCCACAAAAATTATCGCCTTTACAAGTTTAAAAGGTTTTTTGAAGTTTCTTTAAATACACTACATGTTTCGGCCAACATGGACATCATCAGGTGTTAAAATATGCCTAATGAAGAACTCGCTGCTTTCACTTGTTGCTGATGCGTATGTAGATTCCTTTGATGTGTGTATATCTGAGATATGTGTGAATTTTCTATCAGAATTTATGTGTGTTACGTTCTTTATGTATAGTGTTGTTATTCGTTCGTGTACTTACTGTGGTTGTTATGTTATGCTCCTCTGCGTTGTGTTCTTCGTTGCTTGTCTTGTTCCTGTGTTTTAAAACTTAAAAAACTTTTAAACTTGAAATGGCGATAAGTTTTGTGGAACGTACTGTTGCGCGTAAGACGGCGAATGATCGACGTCAGTTTAGCATTTATTTGCTGTCTGGCGCCCTGGCTCACGAAAGGAGCTTTTGGAGCTTCTGTGGTTAGAATTTATCGTAGATGGACCTTAGAAACATAGATCTTTCTCTGGTCTTCGAATTAAAAAAAAAGTGACTATTGGTATGATATACAGAGCGTCGTGGATGTTGGTCATACTGTCGCCTTCATAGTGTTGTTAATTTTGAGTTAACACAGAGGTGGATATGAAGAATACTATTTTGTGGGATATAACACCGTTTATTTCGGTAGAATCTGCCGACGTTTCAGAGGAACGTTTTACCTCTGCTTATCGATAGTTTGTTCTTAGTTTCATGCTTGGTTTACCCTACAACCTACAGACGGATGCACTGCGTTCTACCGAAACGACGGTGGAATTCTGTCGGACTTCACGGTGTTACATCTCAGCAGATATCATTCATCATGCGATTGTCATAATAACAGGAATTATTTATAATAAAATGTAGCACTAATGTTCAGATGGTTCTGGATTCAGTCGTTATCGCTGCTATTAATATAACAAATAAAAGTAGTTAAATTAACTGTCAATATAATGACAACAAGTGACTTTAAAACAGGAGCAGAACCGTCGTACTAAACTGAGTCGTCAGAAAATTCTCAGTGTAAATTCGGTGTAACAAGTCAGTCGTTGCCACAAAACAAAAACAAACAAACTCCGTGGCCTGTAGTCTTCAAACGAACTATACCGACCGAGCGACCGCCGCTTGTCGGCGAAGTAATCGCCAACTTTAGCGGATAGAGTGTGTCACGTGGTCAGCGTAACGGATCCCCACGGCCGTTAATCTCGGTTTATCATTGTCACAAGCCTTTCCAAATATTTAGAAATAGGGATTATGTAGAATGGAGTCATCTGGCTCAGAGTAGGGGACGAGTGGTGAACTATGGTAAGCATGGTATTGAACCTTCTTGTCCAGTGATATGTTCTTCGACAGCTGAGCAGTTTATCAGAGAGGACACCAATGAAAGGATTTATTTAGTTGTCACAAACCTTGAAAGAGATTGTCACAAACTGTTACAACACCTGACAGGTGATCTCCCTTCTAATACAGACACGTTAAATTTTCATGAATTTCAGTTTATTGCTTACAGGTTGTCAGTACTTATTTGTATACTAACACGTTATCTCTTTTTTTTGCAATTGGATACCTTTCATGAAATTGTAAATAGTTGAACATTTTCTCTGAAAAGCTTAAACAAACCAGCTAACTTCAAACGACGATAGTGCAGTGTGTCCCGTTAGTTATTCATGGTTTTACGAAGATACTATGTTTTCTTAACTATTATACATATTAATGGAACAATTCTCTGAAATGAAATTTAACTCAAAACGTTTCAGTAACTGAATTTTCGCTTGCGTTCTTTTCACGGCATGACATGTCGTGCTTATAACCGATCTCAGCCAGTCTTTGGCGTTCAGAGCTGTAGTGATCCACCATTTGAGTTGGCGACCTGCAACCAGTTCAACCATACTCGGTACTTTGAACGTAAACCCACAAGAAAACGCAGTGGGCCGTCAAATTTGGTGGTTTCGGAGATCAGGTGATGTAAACTCACTCTACAGGCCCAATCACTTGGCCTCTGAGGTCACATAATTAGACGCCTCATTTCCATTTCTTGTGGACTTATGTCAGAATGTGACGTAGGGTATACTGGGCAGGTGGTCAACATTGGGCAACTCAAACAGAGGTTATCTGCAGATGTAATAACAGGAACTCAGAGATGAGCTAAAAACTGAGTATCGGCTAGGTATCTGTCGTGCTGCGAAAGGAACGCACGTGAACATTTGATGACAGAAGCTCCTGGAGTTGAACTTCAATTCAATGGCTTGTTCCTCTAATGTGTCAAATGGTTAAGAAATCACAGCCTCCTAAAACCCCGGGGTCATTAATGCTATATCTGTATGCCTGGGTAAGAGTAAAGAACATCTTCCTCTATATCGCTCCCATGTTGGAGCGTCCTACTCGAATCTTTGCCGAGATAGCAAAGATTTTATTGCAACATCGCTGTGAGTGATATCAGTGGACTTATCAGTCATGTTTAACATTGAAGTTATGACCTTGCCTTTATCTCTGATCCTTGTGGGGCAACTAGACGTTCATATTTCATGATGAAACAAATATGTTTTCATTTTACTTGAATTATCCATACTTTATAATTTTATTGACGTTCCGTGTAGTGAAATATGCACAAAAATTGAGATAACCCTCGAGTAAGCACCAGTTATTTATCATGGTTATTTTTAAAATACATAAAGGTCACATATTGTGCGATACTAGTTATAGATCGTGTGTTAGACCCAGAAGGGCCACTATTCCGTTGGTTTCCTTAACAGAAACAAATTATGTCTTTATGTCCTCTGTACCATTCCAGCATTGGTCCATAATAATTTATCATCTCTTGCCTTCAGCTGCAAGGCAGAAAATCAAACGCCCCAGAAGCTTACATGGCGACAGTAAGCAGTACAATTCCGTTTCTCCAAGACCATACCGCCTTATCATACATCGGAATAAGAGAACCTGTTTTAAATGACCACGTAGCCAAACGGTTCCTCAGTGACTGATACCACATATTGCCGGGTCTCTACCAATACATACGGTATGGGAAAAAGAGTGGAGGGAGAAATCGACTTGAATTCGAACCCATTTATGTGATAGCAAAATTAATAAATATATATAAGTGGCTTAAGATACCATGAACATTTTGAAATTGAAATTGGTCCACATTCGACCACTAATGATCTCTACTAAAGACGTAATCCTTCGAAGTCACATCAAAATAATTAGGAAACATGAAACTGAAATACATGTTACCAACAATACAATAATCATGATTTTGGTTAAGTATACAAGTCAAGACGTTTTATGAATACATTTTAATAAATTTAATAGTTATAGGTAAGAGTACTTGACTAATGGTTGTCCATTTTGTTTAAAAATTTGCAAAATGAAAAATATAACATTAATAGAAAGAAGAAAATTACGAAAGAAATCAAGGCTTACAAAGGATTTTTACGTTCATTTCATCCTGAGTTTTCAAGATGTAAGATTACACTGCGTATATATGTGGCAGGCTTGCTTTACGTTAGTGAGTGTGTTGGTTCTGAGTGGTTGAATGTAGACTGTTCCGGAAGGCTTCAGCTGTCTCCTGCACGCTATCCAATGCCGTACGCGCGATCTGCGGCAAATTTTGACCTGCTGCTTGTATATCAGGCGTGATAGCATTCACAAGCTGTAACATAAAAGCACGGTTATCCATTTTATTAGTATCTGCACTTCAGACTTAGTTTAATTTAAGTGTTACAACATCTTCATAAATATTTAACCAGTAACTGCATTCTTCCAAATGTGGTGTTAGAGAAGGATGGAGAAGATCAGTTGGACCGATTATGTGAGAAATGAAGAAGTGTTAATTAGAGTCAGTGAGCAGAGGAATATCCTACACGAAATAAGAAAACGGAAGGCTAATTGGATTGGTCATATCTTACGCAGTAACTGCCTTCTAAAAGAAGTTATTGAAGGAAAGATAGAGGGGTGGATAGAAGTGACAAGAAGACGAGGAAGAAGACGTAAGAAGATGCTGGATGACCTTGGGGACAGAAGAGGATACTGTCATTTGAAGGAGAAAGCTCTAGATCGCATTAACTGGAGGAACTGTTTTGGAAGAGACTGTGGACCTGTCGTCTTGACAGATTACTGATGAATGAATGAACGAACTGCATTATTTTCATTTCTTCATGAATCCCGTGTATTGTTTCGTGAAGTTTCAAATTTTAAATTAGAGATATGAGAATATTTAACTGTGACTGCAAAGTAAGAATAACGAATTTCATTTCAGATGCCCAATAGGCCTACATTAAAATCTATACCAGAAATGTAGAAAATTATTTTGGAACACATAAACATGGCACATATTTTGGTTATGTGAGTGGCTCTACAATGTTTATATGTGGTCCTTAAAACTTTTTCGTCTTCATGGTCATCAGCCCATTCTTCTTAGTTATTTGCCTTTTGCCTCCATCTCGTCACATGCAGGCCTCATGAATTATTATCTACTTTTTCCAGCGTCTCTGAATTGCCGCTGTGATCGGAACATCAGATAACTAACTCCGTGATTTCAGTCCGCAAGCGAACCATACCGACCGAGCGACCGCCGCTTGTCGTCGAAGTTAGTACCAACTTTTGCGGATAGAGGGTGTCGCGTGGTCAGCGCAACGAACCCCCACGGCCGTTAATTTCGGTTTTCTAGACAGGAGCTGCTATTTCCTTGAAATAGCTCCTTAATTATCATCACGAGGCTGAGTAGAGCCCTTTCCAGACCCACTACTTCTCCGAAAAAAAATCTGGTAGCGCCAGGAATCGAACCCGGGACCTCTGGATCTGTAGCCAGGAACGTTGATGACTAGACCACAGAAGCGGTCTCAGATCATCAGATATCTAATACTACGTGTAATTACACCCCTTTAAATTGTCAGATTGTTATAAATTTTCAGGAAAATAAATAAAAATTGTTTGATAATTTAAATTATTGATAAATTGTAAGTGTGAGCGTTTCCAGTATACTTAGCATCGTCATTCTGTGGGGTGAACGAGTATAAATGTACGAGTATTATCTTGTAATGGGGAGGGAAACAGTCTCTTAAGTTGTAACCCAGAATTGCTGCAACTCTAGTTCATAAAACTATTCGACAAGTATTCCAGAATGAATCATGGCCTACCTTTTGGGTTTCTTCGTGAACTGTCTGGAGAGCGGAGTTGAATGAGGTCTGCAGATCCTGAGCTGTTCTTGTCACTTCTGGATTTTGGGCTTGTAGGTTCGTAGCTGTCTCTTCAAATTTGCTCGCAATCGACTGCAGAAGAGAGGAGATTGTACCGTGTTGGGAGGAAGCCTGCAAAACAAGACCTCTTTCACCCGTATGTTACAGGCAGACGTGGAAAATGGAGGTGTGTAGGTCGAAACAGGTTTAAACGGGACTCCAAAGTGTGCTCCATTTTAATCCTGGTTTTATACTGTTTAATTTTTGTTTTTCCATTCTTAATGCCACCACGTCAACTGCATAGTTTATCACATATTTAGTGAGGCTAAAAGATGAGTAAATATGAATTTTGGAGGAGGCGGTGTTATCATAATCTGTTCTTAAACCATAAATATATTAAAACAAAAAATAATTAGGAAAATGAGCACAAAAGTATAAAAACTGTAAATCCATATAAAGATGGACGAACTAAACGATATATTCTTTATATTAGCCACAGCAGTGGTATCAGGAACAATAATCTTAATAGTAATAATATTTAGAACGAATTGTCTAGACGTAAATATTAAAAAATATTAATCCACGAAATTATTACTATTAATAACGAAATTATGACTTCATTACAGTCTTATAACAAATGAATTTTTTTATCATTTATTAGCAATCTGAATTTGCATTCTATGAGCTAATTTGCTGTCATGTACAATAATTATTCTAAACAAATGAATGACACAGTTCTTTCTGCCAGTCTATTATTATACCCTGTCTGAGCGTAACGATTTTTAAAATGGCTGTTCTTCCATTCTGTCCCCATACCTTGTTTCATTTTACACAGATGCCTGCATATTGTTGTCATCGTTACTTATCATCAGGGCCCGGATTTTGATGACATGTCATCTTTTTTTCCTTGTATCCTATGCGATGCTCTTAAATATATAAATCTTGGAAATGAGCTGCTGGTTACAGAAATGTAAATTTTATAGGCAATTTTTTGTCATTTTTGGTAAATTTTTGGATTTTTAAGGGTATTTCTTGTCATTTTTGGCCATTTTAGGGAATATTTCTTCATATGTATTCTGAAATGTGAATAACGTGGAAGCGAAGTGTTCTTTCTCTTTCTCCTTTAGGTCATTTTTCTGGATTTTTTTTCGGTCATTTTATAGGTCATTTTTTAAATATTTTCAGGTCATCAGAACTCGGGCCCTGCTTATCATGCTTAAAAATCGTGAAAAATCGATATATAGAGTCTGAGGAAATCCGGTTTGGATATCACCAAGTCCAAGAATCGGACTGCTTTTGGAATAACTTCTGCATGTCCATTACGCATTTCTACATTTCTACATTCGACTTCTTATGAACTTGATCCTTGTAACTGTTAAGGGCATATTACGTAAAGACTGCGAACAAGATGATAACCATATAAGATTTGAGGTTTTCACGGCGGTGACTATGAAGAAAGCAGTCTTCTGGGATGTGACGCCGTGTAGATATTGTTAGCACCTGCTCACGCTGGTTCCTTGCTCGCGGATTTCCTTCTTTTTTCTTCTACCCTGGAGATTGAGGCGATACGTTCCTCCGAAACGTCAGTTAACACAATATATACACGGCGCCACATCCCAGAAGACTGATTTCTTCAAGATGATAACTTTCGTAGAAAATAGTTTCATAATCCTGGATCCTCCAATAACTCGTTACCACTCACGTGAAACTATTATTTGTTTGAGAAAAATCGGTGTAAAGGCATTGCATATACTGTGTCGTATACACTGACCTTGAATACATTTCCTTGGAAAGGAAATCTGTTGTTGCATGGGAGACTCTTATTGTATCAGGCAGGACCTCTACCCTGTGCGTAAACACTGGGGCCCCTAGTTCGCGAATTTCTACGTTTCTGAAGACGCCACCGATATAATTTTATTTGTGGAGACGTTCTTCGTAAATTGCCTTAGCCGTTTCCGAGAAATTTGCGATTTTGTTGTTTAATGGGGCCCCTAATTTTGGAGTTGGAATATTCATATTCACAGAGCAGCGATCTATGGCAGACTTAATTAACGAATACGTATAAAATCTGTCCAGCCGTTCAGGTGCTTCCAGAGGGCACATCATACGTACATATATGCACGCACGCACAGACCTAGACAGACAAGGCTTTCCAAAACCCAGCTTTCTTCGTATTTATCTGTGTTAGAACGTGTAAATCCTTCACTGTCTCGAGCGGTCTCGAGAACTATTTTTTCGCCATCACAATGCTTTTTCATATATACATGTATTATATTTTCGTATCCATGGGAAATAAAAAGGTGTAAATCCGTCAAATCGATGACTTGATTTTTTCTTCAGCGCAGTATTTTATCAAATATGGCACATAACTGTACATAACTGCAAAACTGTGCAGATGTATGCAGAATTGGACACCTGAATATGATACAGTGTCGTCTGAAAACTCACCTCGTTCTGGAGCTGCCCAACGAACTCTCCCACTGTGCGCGCGAAGCTCAGTGTCTGGTTGTGCAATTCGCTGGCCAGGGTCTCGGGTGCCGGGAGGTTGTCGAGTCCCAAAACTTGGGACACTTCGGTAGCCGCGTTGCTCAGAGCTTGCCGGGCCTTGGTGGCCGCTTCTTGCAGCTCGTTGACTGTGGAACTCGTGTCGGTTGATCTCCTCACCAAACCTGCCTCCAGGACCTGTTTGCAGAACATACCATTTCATTGTACCTCTTTTATTTCTTTACCCACAGTGCACTGAGTTAAATTAAATTAAATTTATGTAAGAATTAAAAATTCCAGATTCTGTAGCAAAAATGTCACGATAACAATTATTTTATTTATTTATCTATCTTTGTTCCTATTGCTCCCACTTGAAGCACAGGACATCTGTGCAACGCTTCGTTTCACTTCAGTTTCTTAATGTTTAGACAGTCGGTAGGACTCCTTGGGTGGGGGGGTTCAGCCCGACGCAAGGCCGCTGTTTACACAGGACAACACAAACAGAATAAACGTGGACATCCATGCCTTGAGTGGTATTCGAACTCATGATCCCAGTGTCCAAGCGAGCGAAGACATTTCATGCCTTAAACCGCGCGGCCACTCTGATCGACTAACCAATAATATGAAATGTTCAAGTTTCTGCTTTGATGATACGATTTTCTTAACGATTCTTTGTTACAAACGAAGTACTCTTCCGATTTAATTTACCCTAAATTTCGTTGATAGTGTTAATACTATTCTGAAGTATATTTTGCAGTTAGTTTGACCACGAGAGGTCCGAGAAGACCTTACTGACCTGTGAGAAGGACAGGAGAGCCGCAATAGCCGCAAGTAGCGTCCTGTTGACTGCCATGTTTGTGACGCAATACCTTCTGCTGTTGCTGTAGTATTGAAGCAGCCGACACTGAGGCCGGACAAAAGACAGTCTTCCTTATTTATATCTTGCGCTGACGTTGATCAACAGGCACCAGTATCCCCGGATCCTGTCCATCTTTGGACCTAAGACCCTGGTTACCAGATAATGTGTGACCCCACCTTGGCTCGGCCTCGTAATTATTTCAGTTTGGAGTACAAATTAAGAGGGTTGTTTGGGTCTTACGATGTTGGGAAGTAGACAATTTTTGTGTCACAAATACTGGAGGCTTTTTAGTAACATATCGCAAATAATCTATCCAGGAGAAAATTCTTTTTTTTTTTTCTTGTCCATAGTATTTAGACTAGCCTCGGGGCCCACCTAATCTCTTACACAACGGATATGAGGTCTGTTTTCTTGGAGGTAAAGCGACAGGAGCGTGGAGCTCTTCACTCATCTCCCTGTCGTGCCGAGTTTAAGAATGCTGGAACTGTATCTCCGCAACCCCATACGTCACTATGGCATAGTGCTTAATTAAGCATATGTTCATTATATAGTAATAAATTAATTGGATGTATATAATGATTGGAAACTTCGGATTACTCGGTAGTTGGACTGTGTCAACACAGCATTTCGGAAACTGGATCCTCAATCACTGGATTGGGATTAGCTCTTTCTAACGGACCCAATATGATAGGTGTCACGCCACATTTTCATCTGAGGAAGGAAACAGATCCAGTTTCCGAAACATTGTGTTCTTTCCGAATGCTAGACGATGGACAAAGTCTGGAAACTCAGTGATCACAACTGTGATACGCTATCATCAGAATGTTTCAGAACCGAGGACTGGGAAATTCTACTGGCGGCATCGATGTTCGCTTCACTCGCCGTCATGAAATTTGATTAAGTGCATTTTTTTGACAAGGAACTGCTTCTTATGCCCAAGAGATATACAAGCAGTATGGAATATTTATCTTATTTAGTCCTATGACCTTTGATCTGTACTTCGTTTAATCTAAATCAGTTTTTCTGAGATCCGGTCACAGTGGCCGCGCGGTCTAAGCCAAGAACTGTCTTCCCCAGCTCGAATACTGGGATCGTGGTTTCGAATCCCACTTGAGGCATGGATGTCTGTGTGCGTTTATTCTGTGTTTGTGTTGTCCTGCGTGTAGGTAGCGGCCTTGCGACGAGCTGATCTCCCGTCCAAGGCGTCCTACCGACTGTGTATGGACTGAGAAACTAAAGAAGCGGTCGAGGTTCACAAGGGCTGTAGAGCCATAGACAGATTGTTCTTCTGAGAAGTAACTATCGGTTTTAGGTGTCCGAATGATTTGTTTTTACAGCGATTCTGCCGTTTGAAACTAGTAAAATACAGCCAAATATTGCTCACTTAGTATATGTGATTATGAGAAAATTTTCCGTCATGCATCTGCTGCATGGGTGAGGCCTGTATGGCTGTAGAGGGGAAGTGGTGTAATTATATAAAAGGAGGGGCAGGCGGGGTGTGTGGAGGGAAGGCATTTAAGGCATTGTTTGAACAATTTTCTTGACCGAATAAAACTATGAAAAAGTCTTACTGAAAGCTACCATTCTAATCCATTATCTCCCGAATGCCAGTTATACGCGTTACCGCTGCTCTAACCCTCCTTTCGAATATATGTTCTTTGCAACTTTCAGAACAACACGGAAGAAGGAACTAGCAGATAAATTTGTAACATTTTTATTTCTTGGGAATTCAGAGACTGCGTAAAAGAAATGTAAGGTAAAGAAGTTATGGCTGTCCGTCCACATGTTTCCTCTCCGAATGTACTAATCGGGTTTCAATGAAATTTGAATTTACGAAGCGTATATTTCGTTTGTCGCCGGTCACGGTAACCGAGCGGTCTAAGGCATGTACTGTCTTCGCTCGCTCGGAAGCCGGGATCGTGGGTTCGGATCTCTTTCCTGTGAGGTACGAACTGAATTCTTATATATTATTCTTATACACTGCCGGTCACGGTAGCAGAGCGGTCTAAGGCATGTACTGTCTTCGCTCGCTCGGAAGCCAGGATCATGGGTTCGAATCCCACTCAGGGCATGGATATTTAGTGTTTCTGTGTGTGCGTTTTCCTGTGTTTTGGGTACAGGTAGAGGCCTTGTGACGAGCTGATCACCCGCCCAAGGAGTCCTACCGAATGCCTAAGATCTAATAAGCCGAAGTAAAACGGGGAGTACCTAGGCCCAAATTGGGGCTATAACACCAAAGGAAAAAAAAATATTACGTTTGTCAGACAACTGTTTCGAGCCATGTCGTCCAATGGGGAACCTATGCTTTTTTTACATAGTACTCAAACAGTTTTATCTTGAAGTTCGTAATCATGCAGCGTATTTACACGGAACATGAAATATATTATAACTAGGATCTATAATTATTATGGCTAACCTACTCAGTTTCGTGGCACAGTACAACGTTGTTTGCGTTGTTCCCTACAGAACGGACAGTACTTTGTAAGATGAGGCACCGACTAAATAATTAACATTAATATTACTACATCTACATCACGAGCCTCCAAAACAGTTTATTGTATATACACAAAACATGGGCTACTCCAATTTGTCCGTGGGAACACAACAAAATACAAAAACCAACGATTGACTCAATGATGTAAAGCATCACTCGAAGAATTTTATTCTTGTTTTATACTATAACTTTTGTTTTATATAATCTAATTTATTGTATCTTTACACCAAGTATTTTAATATAATTAATATTACTGTATCCAATTTTATTAGTACTGCAGTTCAGTGGTGTATATATGTTAGCCATGTATTTGCCTGATGATGGCTTTTAATAGCCGAAACATGTAGCAGAACCAAACTGGCCACTGGCCTTAATATAGTTGTGTTGTGACAGATTTAATAAATGAAATTGTCTATTATAACACAACAAGATGCATGAAATGAAAATTAGGTATACCTAATTTCAGGGCGAATTCGTAATGTAATGGTAGGTAACTGTCGCGAAATTGAGCAGGTTTACTAAGTGTTAAAAGCTTTTTCGATATTCCAATAATGTACGTATATTTAATGAAATACCTACAGCGTTAATTGTATTTCCAGCAATAGGCATGTATGTACTGTATATGTGCACTGAATGGAAAAGTACACAACGTGATATACCTTCTGAGCATGGCCGTTGAGAGATTTTTGACTGCCGTGTTTTGTGTCAACTGAGTGTGATATGGAGTGTTATTACATGTGTTTACTAAACTGTTCTACTGTCATAGTGATTTGATTGTGGCGTCTGGTCATGTGAGGGCAAAAGTCACTTGGCTAAAGCCCTGTGATTATCACACAAGCAGGTTTTTTTCCCCCTTGGCACTACAGCCCCAGTGGGCCTAGGCCTTCCTCCATGAACTTCTCCGTTCACTTCGGTTTTTCTAGATCTTACACATTCGGTAGGACTCCTTGGGCGGGTGATCAGCTCGTCGCAAGGCCTCTACCTGTACACAAACACAGAAAAATGCACACACACAAACTAAACATCCATGTCCTGAGTGGGATTCGAACCCACGATCCCGGTTTCCAAGCGAGCGAAGACAGTACGCAAGCAGGTTGGGTTCACATTTTTGTGATTATGACTGATTTTGGGTTTAGTATTAGGTTCAGGCTTCTGGGATATGGCGCCGTGTAACCAGATCGATAAATACTAACGTTCTGGAAGAACTTGCTACCCTCATACTCTGTGTAGAAAAATTGTGTCCTGAAGATGGAGGCGACAGATTTCATCGAAATGATGCATATCTTCTAGACTGACTGTCATGACATTACAGAATATCGTAATGTTCATGTTCCCCGCCACGAGATCCTCACATCCCATGCCATGTTTTGTTTCATAACGGCGGTTTTAAAGCTCATGAATTATGACAATTTTTTTGGGGGGGGGGTATCCGGTCTGGAGGCCAACATTCAAACTCCGCATCTCTTAAGCAACCTGCGACATTTGAATAAAAACTAAGAAACTGATAAAAGAACAGCCAGTTCAGGAGTAAACATTCTGATTTTTATGCCGGAGGTACCAGGTTCAAATCTCTGTTCTACTATGGGCTGTCGTGAATAAACTTTCCGTTGAAGAGTTTTATCTTCTGGGATATAATCCCATGTAGTCCGCTGAAAGCCTGCCTACATTTCGAAGGAATATGTCGCCTCCACCTTCAGGGATGGAGAATAAGCCAAGCATGAAACAAGCATGAAGAAGATAGTAAGTAGAGGTTTATTTTCAACGGACTATACAGCATTATATCCCAGGAGGCAGTACTCTTCATAACCACCGGTGTGGAAACCTCAAGTCCCATAAAATTTCCATTGCTTTTCGTGCTCTTTGCGAGGAAATGCCGGGACAGTACGTATATTCAAGTAGACTTCGAATTCTTGCCTTCATGTCCGTGTCTGTTTACCACTAATCAACATCTTGGTGCATTCGGCACTGTTATAATATGTGCAGTTGAAACAGCGTTGTTAAATAATTTAAAATCAATTTTGAAGCAGGCTATGAGAAAATTCTCTCTTTTATTATTTATTCGATCTACTCATAAAACTCACATCACATTTAATGCTTCATCAACTCTGGATTGTAATAAGACTAATTACAGGCAAAGAAATGGAAGGGGTACAGAAGAGGGCAAGGTTGCCCCCCTCCCAACCAAACTATTTCGCGCAATGTAACATAAGAATTCGCCACTTCAGTTCTATAATACTTGGGGCTTCGGTGTCTAACTCACTAACACAGTTACTCATAGACTAATCAACTAAGTCAGAGCCGCGCCATAACTCAAGCGGTTAGTCGCTGGCTTCCCACAGCGGCGGGTCTGGTCAAGTGGGATTTGTGGTGGACAAAGTGGCGCTGGGGCAGGTTTCCTCCGAGTACTTCGGTTTCCCCTGCCAACCTTCATTCCACCAATTGCTCCACAATCACCCTAACCTATCATTTGGGGCTGGTACAATAGGCCAGAAGTAGCCGCAGTACAAGGGACTTAGTCCCACCCCACTAGCATAAAAAAAGGAACTAAGTCATTAACTTAACAACTTGACTGATTGTTAAGATATGAGTATTATTAGGAAGGGAAAAGGGGGGATGTTCGTCAACAAAGTTTTTCTCTAATGCATAGAATGACCCTCTAATTTGTGAGCGTGGGGGGGGGCTCAATTTTCTTTTTGTAATTTATTAGTTTACACGGAAGTAACCGCGCATACTTGGGGTACATCTTTGGCATAAAAACCGCATATGCGTTATCATTTAAATCTAAGAAATGCAAACGGCGATGTCCCGCAGATTCTTATTTGTTTCCAAGGAGGTTAGGTTTCAACATTTTGTTTGGGACTGTCTTGGCGTGAGTCTTGGCTGGCGAGCAGGCTAAGCAGGTTCAGGGATTTTGTCGGTTGTTGTAATCCCTACACCCTTCACTGTAGTCCCTCGAGCTAGGCCACTACAGCTTTCATCATATCACTCGTTGCCATCTTTACATTTCTACCAGTGTTGCCTTTTCCGGGTGCTGACGGCATCAATTTTAATAGATGTTACTCACTGAAATTTTTGTAAGAATTTTCTTGGTGTTCCAAGTTGTGCTTCTAAAAGTACGGCTGGAATAGATAAGGACAAAAGAACAGGCAGGGTTATAGTGGAATTCTTAAGTACCTGTTCCGTATGATGTCCCTTGGTTATTTAAATTATAGTTCAGAATTGTGTAAATTATCTAGTGAACAACGATAAGGCTGATGATTGGGCGAATGGAGTAAATTATGAATTGCCTAAGCGACCCCTAGCTTAAATTTTGGGAGAATATTTGATTTTTCACACCAGAATCGCGATTAACGGCCGTGGGGATCCGTTGCGCTGACCACGCGACACCATCTACCAGCTAAAGATGGCACTAACTTCGCCGACAATTGGCGGTATCTCCGTTGGTATAGTTCGCTTGCGGACTACAGGCTACGGAGTTTCTTTTTTTTATATATGTGGTCCAGTCCCCCCTCTTTGCTAAATTTGGAGCAAACCCCTTGTTTAGCGAAGAGTTCCGTCTTCTGCGATATAACACCTTGTAGTCCTTTGAAAGTCAACCGACGTTTTGGAGGAACATGCAACTTTCTTGTGTTATTCTTCGACCCTGCAGATGAAGACAACATGTTCCTCCGAAATGTCAGTTGATTTTCAACGGACTATAGGTCTTTATATCCCAGAAGATAGAACTCTTCATGACCACCGCTGTGAGAACCTCAAATCTAAACCCTGTCCAGTATTGCTCCCGCCTGCAGACATGTTTTCCAACATGATGCTACTTTCCTGGTTTCCCTTGTACATACTCATAGTTATGTATGTCTCGATAGAAAGTTTCCGACGTTTCGGAGGAACCTGCTGCCTTTATATGCTAGAGACATTAGGTTCCTTCGAAACGTTGGAAACTCTAGTAGATTCCACGACGTGACGTCCTGTAAGAATGTAATCTTCATGAAGTACTGAGACTGCTGGATTATTAAAACGAAGTAACTTTATTGTATTTTGAGATTTACACACAACACGAAATCACAGTACATGTACATGTAGCAGTCTTTAGTGTTCTGGCTGGTTCTGAGTGGTTTCCTGCAGGCTGGTTCTGAACTCGTCAGCTGTCTCCCGCACCCTGTCCAGTGCCGTGCGGGTTATCTCTTGCACATTCTGGCTGATGGCCCTTGCGTTGGGGCCCACGGCATCTACAAGCTGTAACAGAAATGCATCATCATTTATTTCAATATAATCATAACATCAGGAACATTATTCATTTCCGTCTGTATGAGTGCGAACATACGAGTACTTGAGGTGTGTATGCTATGTGCGTCTCAGTATCTGTGTCAGAAACAGAGTTACTTTACATTTCGTCTTGTCGACAGGCCCCTTGAGACTCACGACCAGTAATTTTATTTTCCAACTGAACATTTGCGGTTATAATCCTTACGTAACATCGTCTCTAACGAGAGGATGGGTCTCGCCAGCGCAGTCATTTTCTAGTCCGAACCCCGCGGGACTCATGACCACATTTGACTGCCTCAGATTCGAGACTCCCCCAACCTGGAGGGCCAGATCCCCGTATTTATATCCCCCAGGAAGAGGGTGGCCCGGTTATACCCCCAGGCACTGGGTTCCCTTTTCGTCGCCTCCTATGACTCGCAGGGCTACAGTGGCCGATGCATCATTTTACAGTTGAGTTGCAATCGGTAGTCCCATCAGAGCGGCCAAAATACATTGTAAAATGAGGCACCGGCTAGACAATTAATGTCAAATAATACTACATCTGTACCACGGGCCTCCAAGCAGTTTACTATATGTATACGAGTCTTGAATATACCATTATGTCCGCGGGAATATAACAAAATTGCAGCAACTGACTTCATAATATGAAATATCACATGAAGAGTTTTAACCATATTTTACTCCATAACTTTCGTTTTATAATAAGTTTATAATTCGTTGTATTTTTATACCTTGTATTTTATGATGTAACAGTTATCAAGTATCCAGCTTTACTGTCACAATGAAATTGCAGTTCAATAGTGTGTGAATATAGTAATCATGTGTTTTGCCTGATGATGGCTTTAAAAGCCGAAACATGTAGTGACCTTGAAAGTTATGTTGTTGTGTTGTGATGGACTCCAACAAAGAAGTATGTATAATAACACAGCAGGATGCACGAAATGAAGATTATTAATTTCGTTTCGTTTTTGATGTTTTTACTCTTCATGTCTGTTATGTAGTGCGGCTGTTTCTATATTTCGCTGGTGTTCTCTAGACTGTATGTATCAAGTGTGCCTTTGGGTTCATTGTATTGACATTCTGACACCATACACATTTAAAGTTCCCCCTCAACATGGATGGTGGGGGTTATATTGCCAGGATTGATGATTCGGACTTACTGATTTCAGTAACAACATGGTCTTCACGCCATACACTCATATTTGAGAATTAGCTGTACTATGTGAAGTTGAGATCGGCATTCACGTAAGGGGGGGCTTCACAGGTGCACTCCATCTCGTGCAGCCTTCGGTAAAATTAAAACTACACGAAATATTATGTAGGTTTTATGTTAGATTATCAACATAGGCCTAGAGCGTTGTTACGAAGATGTATGTTTCTGTCGTCTTGTTCTCTTATCCAACATGATTACAGGAGTTATTTTAGAGTTTTCTACAACTCTGAACCTCAGTAAATCATGACCTACCTTCTGGGCTTGTTCGAAAAATAACTGCAGACCAGAATTGAATGATGTCTGTAGTTCCCGAGCCGTCTTCCTCACCTCAGGGGTGTAGGCCTGCAAAGAAGTGGCGGTCTCGTTCCACTGGTCTGCAACAGATTGCAGCAGGTTGGACAAGTCACTCCGATGAGCCGTGATCTGTGGACAAAGGCGTTTTTGATCAGCTACGAAGGTGATCAAGGGCAGTTGATATGGTTGAATGACTTTCCTGAATTTATACTTGTAGTTATCTTATTTATACTGGGAAAGGCGTAGGTGTGTGAACAATATTAAAATGGATCTTAGAGAGATATAATGGGCTGGATTGGATTGATCTGGCTCAGGATAGGGACCGTTGGAGGGCTCTTGTGTACACGGTAATAAACCTTCGGGTTCTTTAAAATGTTGGGAAATTCTTGAGTAGCTACAGAATTGGCGGCTCCTCAAGAAGAGCACAGCTCCATGAGTAAGTAAGTAAACTGGCAGCGCCATAGCTCAAGCGGTTATTCGCTGGCTTCCCACCGCGACGGCCAGGGTTCGATTCCGGGACTGGTCAAGTGAGATTTGTGGTGGACAAAGCGGCGCTGGGGCAGATTTTCTCCGAGTACTTCGGTTTCCCCTGCCAATCTTTATTCCACCAATTGCTCCACAATCACCCTTACCTATCATCCGGGGCTGGTACAATAGGCCAGAAGTGGCCGCAGTGCTAGGGACTTAGTCCCACCCCACTAGCAATAAAAAAAGGTAGTAAGCTTTCTTATTTAGTGTAAAAGTTACGGAAAGGGAACGCATGCTGAAGATGTGTCTGTTCATCAGTCTAAACGTTTCATCTGCATAGCCGCTGAACGGATATGTATGACGTCTGGTGTTTAAAGGAGAGGTGTCCCTGAACATTATTGGAAGACATTAATTTGTGTTCGTGTCTGTAAGCTGAAAGCCCTACTCTTGGATCTGATGTTCTCACGAGGGTTACTGTGAAGTATTATGGGTTGTAAACTCTTGTAGTTCGGAAAAAGTCCAATGGTTCTGAGGAACGTGTCACCGAAATCTTCAGGATTGAAGAATAAACAAACCAAGAAACCATCAGAAGCAGGCGGAACGCTAAGCGGGTTTGTTACTTCGCTCACTATTCATCCCCGAAGATGGAGGCAATGTGTACCTCGTGAACGTCGGAATTCCTCCGAACTACAAGGGGTTACAACACTCTTCATGGTCACTGCTGTGAGAAGTTCAAATCCGACGCCAGTAATTTACGTTGCACCGTCGAATGGCTGCGGTGTGCATGATATTAAAATGGCTGAACTTCCCAGAACTGACCTAGTTCGGCGTTTCATGAATTTCTGAAACCTGTATCTCTTCCTATCATGTAAAAAAAGAACGTAAAGCTATCCCTGTAACAGGCCGTAAAGGCCCATAAGGTTGTGAGACGTCGAGGCTTGCACCTTTGGCGGTGAGGTTGTCCGCTCTTAAAATAATGGAAATTGAACCACATGTTTGAGTGTTTTTTTTCTTATTGCTAGTGGGGTGAGAGTAAGTCCCTTGTACTGCGGCCACTTCTGGCCTATTTTACCAGCCCCAGATGATAGGTGAGGGTGATTGTGGACCAATTGGTGGAAAGAAGATTGGCAGGGGAAACCGAAGTACTCGGAGAAAACCTGCCCCAGCGCCAATTTGTCCACCACAAATCCCACTTGACCATACCCGGGATCGAACCCGGGCCGCCGCGGTGGGAAGCCAGCGACTAACCGTTTGAGCTATGGCGCGGCCTATGTTTGAATTTTACTAACCTTTCATTCCCCCAAAATTTGTTGCTCATATCCTATGGGATAATGTACTATGAGAATCGTGTAAGATTTTGTCTAAATCGTCTTCTGTTCGGGTCTGCTGCTTTAAAGTCAAAAGTCAATATTCTCTCCTAAATTTATAGCTATTCTTAATACGAAAATATTTTTGATATATATATGTTCTGTCGCTAAACCGTCAAGAATACTTTAAGAGTATTTACGAGTATACATTAGCGTTTAGATCCCTGCATATACCACATTCATTTCGACGTTCAACACAGTCCCTACATAGAACGCAGACTTCTATAGCAGCCATCATACTGGCTGGCTACAACGCGTGGTAACACTAAGCTACCGGCGAAGCTGTGAAATTCGCTCCAACGCCTAGGACTTGTCAAGATAGATCGGTTAGAATCGTGGACGTGGAAACGGTTGCTTTGGTTACTTTGTCGGTTGCCACACTACCTCACCCTCACTCACTCATGCAGCTGAGCCCTTCTCGAGAAGCCACCAATCGTGCAACTACTCAAGAACTTCCCAGCATTTTATGGAACCCGAAGGTTTATTACCGTGTTCACAAGAGCCCTCCACTGGACCTTATCCGGAGCCAGATCATTCCAATCCATTCCATCCCATTATATCTCTCTAAGATCAATTTTACTGTTGTCCACACACCTACGTCTTGTCTTCCTTCCCTCTAGATCAGTGCTTCTCAACCGCCGGGCCGCGGCCCAGTAGTGGGCCCTGGCATCAATTATACTGGGCCGCGAGAGGCTCTTCTGGAATTTGTCATTTTCATTTTCTAAGCATTTTTTATGAATAAATATTTTATAGTTAGCTTAATGCATGAATTTTTTTGGGACTGGACCCTCGTCTTATAAAGAAAGAACTTACTGGTCCGCGGTCTCATAAACTTTGAGAAACACTCCTCTAGATGAATTATTGAGATGCTGCTATAGCAGCCGTACTCCTAGTCTGGATGTTTCTGGTTTGAATATCTACAAAGTTACCGCCATCTTAAGTAGATTCTAATGGGTTCTGACGATGGTGTGTTCATTCATTTTCATTCATTAATGCTTCTACAGCGCTTTGTTGGGCTCTGGCCTCTTAATAAATTTCGTAATAATTTTTACACCATCGATAGGACGCCTTGGACGAGTGATCAGCCCGTCGCAAGGCCGCTACCTACACAAAGGACAACACAAACACTGAATAAACGCACACAAAAACATTCATTCCATGAGTGGGTTTCGAACCCACGATCACAGCGTTCGATCGAACGAAGACAGTTTATGCCTTAGACCGCGCGGGCACTGTGATCGACGACGATGGCGTGTAACACCCAGAATTACTGCGTCTTCGGACTTTGTCCATCGTCCGGTATTCTAAAGACTAGAAAAAACTTTTCGGAAATAGATCCAGTTTCCGAAACGTTTTTCCCCCTAGTTTTTTGAATACCGGACGATGGACGATGGACGATGGACGAAGTCCGAAGGCGCAGTAATTCTGAGCCTATGTTAAGGTTTTCTGGTTTATTTCTTTCTCGTTACGGATGCTGTAATCACTAATGTAATTCTTGTACTTTTCTGCTTTACATGCGTGATCATCTTCCCAGACAATTCGATGTTATGTAGCCTCTGCTGATGAAACAGCGTCCCTAAATAACGTCACTCAATTCCGGCGGTTCCTTTAGTAATAACTGAAAGTGGGCCGTTGGCTTCTCGCCTGATTTATACTAATCGCCACACCTCTGTCACTCAACAAGAAATATCCTCTGGATATGATACGGTGTCGTCTGAAAACTCACCTCGTTCTGGAGCTGCCCAACGAACTGGCCCACTGTGCGCGCGAAGTTCAGTGTCTGGTTGTGCAATTCGCTGGCCAGGGTCTCGGGTGCCGGGAGGTTGTCGAGTCCCAAAACTTGGGACACTTCGGTAGCCGCGTTGCTCAGAGCTTGCCGGGCCTTGGTGGCCGCTTCTTGCAGCTCGTTGACTGTGGAACTCGTGTCGGTTGAGCGCCTCACCAAATCTGCCTCCAGGACCTGTTTGAAGAACACGCTATATCATGATATCCGGAAATTTTTAGAAATTATCACTCACCCATGATATGTATGTATTGGCCGTCCGCTCGTGCACTCAGTCTCACATGTCACTTCACTGCATGTTTCGCCATCACAGTGCCATCCTCAGATGCGTTGTTTACGCTAAGCTATTGCATTGCTTGCCATCATGTGTCGTTCATAAAATTATTTAAAATGTAAATTCTTCATCAACTATAATAAAATTTTTATACACTAACACTTGCTAAGATTTATCATCTTATATGTCTTAATTCAAACTCGCGTATTGTATGATTCTTCCACTGTGGGAGTCGTTTTTCCTATATTGTGTATACTGTGTCTTGTGATGTGTCCTACCTTGTTGGCTGCGAGCATGGACGAGAATCAGTGCAACAGGACGCTAAAATACAACATTATCACTCACCTTTATGAAATAGAATGTTTAGACACAACAGAAGAGACAAGAAAATGGCAATCACTGTCTTCGTATAAATGAAATTCACAAGTAGTTACTATAGGATACTGACGATGGTGTATAACACACAGAGATATTGGGTTTTCGGACTTTATCCATCGTCCTGGTTTTAAGATAACTAAGAAAAACACGACGTTTCGGAAACTGGATCTGTTTCCGTCATCAGGTGAGGGAAAACACCTATTCTGTTGGGTCCCTTAGAAAGAGCTAGCCTCAATCACTGGTCGGAAACAGATCCAGTTTCCGAAACGTCGTGTTTTTCTTAGTTATCTTAAAAACCAGGACGATGGATAAAGTCCGAAAACCCAATATCTCTCTATGAAATTCACAATTCTGAATTTTTCTTCTTTCAAAATATAGCTTAGTGTCAGTGTCGTTATTTGACATTATAAATAAAACTGCGTATTTCAATCAGAATTATTGAAATCAGTGGAGGGGTACATTAACATAAATGTGTGACGCTTTCGGTCTTATCATTACAAGTTGAACCCTGCCTATTGCATTGGTGTACCGCGTGAACAGTTCGTCACTTATCGTTTTCGGCGATATCTCGCGAATGGTTCGACCCCAATGCGGGAAGTCAGTTGGCTGTACTGCTCTCTGATTACTGACAAACTATCTGTAATGCAGCGCTGAAAGCAAAACAACACCGATAGCTAAGGAGATGAAGCTACTTCGTGGTGTAACCCTTAAATATTTATTTGAATGACGCAAAGCAGCATGCGTACTGCTGGGCCACTAGACTTTCAACTGTCACTGCTTATGTTGTCAGACCGCGCGCAGTTCTTCCCTGTAACAGGCTCTCAAGGCCCATAGGGTTGTGAGACGTCGAGGCTTTCACATCTTCTAGACAATTGGTTCACAAATGGCGGTGAGGTTGTTAGCCTTACGCGCCAGCCGACCTTTACTCCCAGGAATATTCCTGGTATTCATTTCTGTTAGATGCTGAGTATAACCCATGGTCATAGTGCGGCTGGAATGGTTAAGTCAATTGAAAAAATCCAGTGCGCTCATCGGGAATCGATCCCGCGACATTCCGGCTTATAGCATAGTGCCTCAACCAACTACGCTACCGCGTGACCCCTTTCACGAAAACTGCTTTTAAAACTGCTATGTATAGGCTATAGCAACCGTTATCCCTGTTGTCATTAATTTAACCACTCGTAACTGTCACTGCTCGAGCACTGAAGCGGTGACGCTTCTGACATGCATTCCAAAGGTCTGTGCTCTCTGCCGCTTGCAATCGCTTTTCTAGAGCGTCCTGAACTCCACAGGCGCCGTAAAATAGTAGGACTTGGGTCATATTTTGGCATGTGTTTTAGTGTCATGTAGTACAATTTTCTTTTCCTTGGCACTACAGCTCCAGTGGGCCTAGGCCTACCTCCATGAACTTCTCCGTTCACTTCGGTTTTTCTAGATCTTACACATTCGGTAGGACTCCTTGGGCGAGTGATCAGCTCGTCGCAAGGCCTCTACCTGTACACAAACACAGAAAAACGCACACACACAAACTAAACATCCATGCCCTGAGTGGAATTCGAACCCACGATCCCGGTTTCCAAGCGAGTGAACACAGTACATGCCTTAGACCGCTCGGCTACCGTGTCGTAGTACCATTAACACAGCAAAATAGAACGATTTGATAGTGTTGCATTTGCTTAAACAAGGCTGCAAAGAGTTACATCCTCAATTCAGTATACCTGACCGACTGAAATAATTTGTGAGCTAATTAATTGCTGTTTATCAAATTCAGAATAGCATATCCGGTCACCACTGCCTTACAATTCTGTATTGGAATCTTATCACTTGTATTTATAAGTTAAATGTAAATTAACTGAATCTGTTAAAATAGCAGGTTATCACTCACGCCTACCCTACATCTCAATGTAACGACAAGCATATACATCGTCATCATCAGGTAGATTTACAAAACACAACCAATTGCTTCTTGTCGTAAACAGGCATTTTCTTGGAGATCTTGTAATGTCAGGAAGAATGAAGTCTTCTGGGATGTGGTGCCGTGTAGATCTTATGTGAACCGACGTTTCGGAAGAACATATCGCCTCCATCTTCAGACTGCAGTCACCTGCTAACGCTGGTTCCTCGTTCGCGGATTTTTCTGCCCGTATAGATCTTCTGTGAACCGACGTTTCGGAGGAACATATCGCCTCCATCTTCAGACTGCGGTCACCTGCTAACGCTGGTTCCTCTCTCGCGGATTTTTATATCCTGAAGATGGAGGGGATACGTTTCTCCGAAACGTCGGTTCACACAAGATATACACTGCGCCACATCCAAGAAAACGACATTCTTCATAGTTACCGCTGTGAAAATCTCCAATCATACTTATAATGACTTTTTTTCCAATAAGCCCTCATCATATCCAAATAAAATATAATCATATAATTGTAGCCACGCGTTATGAAGGCGCGATTTTCGTATAGGCTGTACCACTATTGTACATAGTGACACAATTTTTTCATATTTTGACAAATGCATATTAACAAGTCTTCTGCACAGAGAGGTAACCTCAAATTTCTGAGCATGTCCTTATATTTGGAACACAACGACCTACATTTTTAAATTGATTTTGATATGAATACAGGTGTATACAATTTAAAGCCGGGTGGTCTACTTAATTTATTTTTTCTAAATATATGTTATATTCTTCGGAAATATAAACAATTTTTTTTGTCAATTACAGGCTCCAAGATAATACCTTTATCTTACTCGAATATATATTCATTTATAATTTATTTAGCGAAATTCTAATAACTTATATATATATATAATAAAATGATTGAACGAGTACTGAACAATGAATTGGAAGGGTTATTGAAGGAAGTTATCATGGCCTAATAGGAGATGCTATAACAATATTTGGCAGGAGGGATTGACAATACCACGAAAACCCTGTCTGGATGGCCAGTTTCCGGACCTGGACTCGAACCTAAAACCTTTGGAGTGCCAAGCAGGTGTGTTAAACCTATCGATTCTGACGTTCTCACACCAAGTTTGTTTCCCGTTGTTTAAAAACGGATACTAACTCGCAGGATTTCGCGTTAGAAGTTACGGAAAATGAAACCATCACACTGTTGCCCATCAGCTGGGAGAATTTCTACAAATATTTGTCGCTTCCCTTTCCTTTCAATAAATAAATGCCCTGTCAGTAAATGTGAAGTCGACCATACCGACCTGTATGAAGCAAAGGAGTGCTGCAGTGACCACAAGAATTGCCTTGGTGTCTGCCATGTTTGTGACGCGAAGCCTTCCTCTTGAGTGTGTGGATACTGAGGACTCATGACGGGCTTCTTCATTTATATGTTGCTCCGATATGACAGTGACGCGGGCGTCTCCCTGTGCTGGCCACCTTTGGACCACAGACCGAGTGGCAGCTGTTTAGTGCATGACCCCACCTTGGCTATGATGCAGAATCATCCCAGTCCGCAATACTTCAATACAGAACGTCGAGTTCAAATTTCGGCGCGGACATCGGCTATTCTGCCTGAGGTTTCTCGTGTTTTATATCTGTTCTTCTAATCAGATGACTGGTAGTGACTTAAATTAGGGCATGACCGTTTCCTTCCATGTCCTTTGCACTTCAGTATTCATGCTATCGTTTGAATGTCAGCCGAAACGTCTGTTGGCTTTCAACGGACTTCACGATATTACCGTATTTACGCATGTATAGGCCGCACATTTTTTGCCAAAAATTCAAGAGGAAAACTGGGGTGCGGCTTATATTCGAAATATTCAAAATCACACTTCATTTAGAAAAAAATATATTCATAATTAGTAATACAGGGTGTAATACTCCTGAAATAATATTCCAAGAAAATTATTTTTTCCTATAATTTCTGTCTGAAAATTGTTCTGCGGCCTATACACGCACGCGGCCTATACATGCGTAAATACGGTATATCCCAGAGGACAGGGCTCTTCATATTCACTGGTGAAAGAACCTGAAATCCCACATCTTGTTATTCGAAGACATACAGCATAATCTGAGTAACTGAAAACACCGTTATACAAGCCAATAAACATATTTTTCTTCTGGCATTATGTTTTAGAGTCAAAGTGGAGGCGACAGACGATGACCCTTCCAGTCTGACTGATAAGATATTTACTACATCCGGGATCCAATCAAATTTGTTCCGTTACAGTTTACATATTTCAAGCGGTCTGATTTCGTATGATTTAGATCTGTATTGAAAACGAATATATGAATGTAAGCAGTTTTTTTTCCGAAACGCCGGTGAATTTCGACTGGACTACACAGCATTATATCCCAAAGATAGTACTCTTCATAGTGACCGATGTGAGAATCGCGTGTCCAAAAAACGCATGTAAATCATGAGTTGGAAATGCGCTCTAACCTTCTGCATAGCTACCCTTCACAATCGAATGAAGCTAAGAAAATGCTTGTTATATCGAAAATATATATGCAATGGTATGCTATGGAACCTTGATAATCCCAATTAATTGAAGTTCTTGTGTGTTCGGACTATCGAATCATTCGGATTACTGGATATCAAATAAAAATTATAATATTTTAGTAAAATTATATATTCAAGAGATTTATATGTACGTTTTATGGATAGAAGCAAAACAAAAACAAGTCAAATATGATACTTTTTAAAGTGCAGTTATCAGCCATGTGACCAGGTTACTTCTTTCGCCCCCTGAATAGGTAGGTCCATTAGTAAATATTATCACATTTCGCAAGAACCCATTTTTACTGCAAGTAAGTAAAATAATTTGATTAAATTTGTAATTGTTGGAGGTACAGATTTTTTTTTTGTGGTACTGTAAGTCAGTTCGGATTAACATGAGTCCGGATTATCGAGGTTCCGTTGTATCTGATTGAATTCCTATGCTTCTCTTCGTGAAACTCTTTTGAAGGCGGCGAATATGTCATGAAGTAAATTATATTTCACATCGTTTGCACCGCGCATGTTGGTATCTCAGTTGAAACTGACCACTGACCAGTACCGAGGTCAAGAATATCTGGATCTGTACATCCAGCAGGTATGTCCCAATGTAAGAAAATTATAGAACATTTATGATTTGTTAAATCCCCATTCTTTCATTCTTTTAAGAATTTTCTGCAATATTTGTAACATACCGTTTGAGCCGCGCCATAGCTCAAGAGGTTAGTCGCTGGCTCCCACCGCGGCGGCCTGGGTTCGATCCTGGGTCTGGTCAAGTGGGATTTGTGGTGGACAAAGTGACGTTGGGGCAGGTTTTCTCCGAGCACTTCGGATTTTCCTGCCAATCTTCATTCCACCAATTGCTCCACAATCATCCTCACCTATCATCTGAGGCTGGTACAATAGGCCAGAAGTGGCCGCAGTGCAAGGGACTCCCACTCCACTAGCAATAAAATAATAAAAAAAAAACATACCGGGGTTATGCATGGTTTTCTGCCATCCTATTGTATTGTGACGTGCTGCCTGAAAGCCGGACTGTATGACATCCATCGCTGTGCAACGGCAATAAGAACGCATGCTACCTAGGAGACCGCCTACCCAACAGAGGCAGAATTGCTGAATTCCCACGGCAACGGATAGACCAGCCAATGAATATTCCAGCTAACAGCGAAACTGAACCTTTCGACAAGATAGCCTTTATCCCGTCCGAGCGTAGGATGTAAGCGAAGAACAACTCAGAAGACCCAGTCAGTTCGTATCCCTGGAGGCCCGCGTTGAGGCGGGTTCGAATACCTCCACCGTGACCCTGCGAGACGTAGGAGGCGATGAAAAGGGAAGTCTCAAATTTGAGACAGTAGCATGTGGTCTCGAGTACCAAGGGAATCGGACCCGAGAGAGCTGCGCTGGCAAGCACCATCCTCTCGTCAGAGACGGCGCCCACAAAAAACCAAACCGTAACTGTCAAACTGTAATAAATATCTGGTCGCAAGCCCCAGATGGGTGCTTTATGCCAAGACAGACTGGCCGACTGACCGTCGGCCGTAAAATGAGACTCAGGCTCAGTTCGTATCCGATGAGAGCTGAGGTCAGAGCAGCTTCAACGAGAGCTAGGAAGAGAGTTCTGAGGAGAGTTCAGATGCAAAGGGCGACCCGAGAGAGAGGTGCATGAGTGTTATAACCAGGGCCCGGATTTTGATGACATGTCATCTTTTTTTCCATGTATCCTATGCGATGCTCTTAAATATATAAATCTCATATATGAGCTGCTGGTTACAGAAATGTAAATTTTATAGGTATTTTTTTGTCATTTTTTTACTTTTAGGTGTAAGGTCATTTTTTAATTTTGGGGGTAAATTTTTGGACTTTTAAGGGTATTTCTTGTTATCTTTGGCCATTTTAGGGAAATTTTCTTCATATGTTTTCTGAAATGTGAATAACATGGAAGCGAAGTGTTCTTTCTATTCTACTTCAGGTCATTTTTCTGGATTTTTTCGGTCATTTTATAGGTCATTTTTTAAATATTTTCAGGTCATCAAAATCCGGGCCCTGGTTATAACAATTGAAGAGGAAACGTCTGAAGACGTTATAAGTGAGAGTGTTTATAATTTTGAGTGTAAACAAGCAGTTGTCCAGTAAACACATTCGTCAAATCCGAGACCCACATAAATTTCTTGCCGCTTTACATAGGAAACACTCGACAGTATCTTTTGAGGTTACTTGATATTAAGAAGCATTATCTTTTTACTGTCTGGCTGATAATGATGTATTTTATTAGTCTCTTGGTCTCTTCACTGCAGCCATGTCTAGTATTAAAAATTCTCTAGTTTACCGACTGACTGATAAAACCATGGTAAAGGAACTTTCCTGAAAGCCAGTAGATTTCTTTTTAAATAAACTTTTGAACGTTTTATCTTTTTACCATTGGGTCCGGGACAGCTCATTCAGTGGAATAATTCGGGTTCGATTCCCAGTAGTAAGGGATTCTGCCCTTCTGTACAGCTTTCAAACCGACTCTGGGGCTCACCCAACTTCCTATTTAATGTGTATCGAACATTTTTTACCGAGGGTAAACTGGATGGTGCGTCAAGGTGACCACTTATCTCCATCTAATTCCAAGGTTAAGAAGGCATGGAGTTATACGTCCACTCCTCTATACACCTCCATGATGTGGTACTTAATTAAGCATAGTGGGCGACTTTACCTTTACACTTCCCATATGCATGTTTCATATCTGACTGGTTCATGTTTACTTTTATACAACATCCTCATACATAGATATGAGAAATGCATACAGAATCTTTGTAGAAAATCCTGGAAGAAAAAATACACTTTCTAGACCTACACATATGCGTAGATTAAAGAATAATATTACAATGTATCTTAAAGAAACAGATTTGAAGATGTAGACTGATTTAATCTGGCTAAAGATATAGCCTAGTGGCAGACCCTTACGAGCATGATACTGAATCTTCTGGTTCCATATAGGGCGGGGATGTTGACTCGCTGATTAACTGTCAGCTTCTCAAGAAGGACCCAGTACCTTGGAATTCATTATTTCATATGTAGGTCTAGGTCAGCTAAGTTGTGCTTACTTCTGGTGTCTGGTGATGTTAGAGGGCTGTGGTAAGAACAGTTGCCACTTAGCCTATGAAATATAAGGGTTTCACGGAATTGATGATATATATCGTGATCTTCCGGCTGTGATATTGTTTTGTAGTCTGGTGTGTGGATACCAACGTTACAGAGGAACCTACTGTCTCCATCATAAGTGTCTGGCACCCTGATGATGGAGGCAGTATATTCCTTCGAATCGCTGGTACCCACGTACCAGACTTCAACATGGTCTCTTACCCCTGAAGACCACAGTACAGTTGCGCTTGTAGTTTCCGGTACATGTTTACTGGCTGATCAACCAGCTTAGCGGTGATGGCAGAATCACATGTTGATTATACACGTGACTCAACGTTGCGGTTAAGGATTAACGCTTCTGGTAGTTATTTAGTGACCTTCTCGTTTCGAGTCCGGACCTGTGGCCTTCTTATTTTTATTAACTTTACTCATTGCTTTCCAGAGTTCCAACGGACGGATTTTGGCACGTAAGTTCCTTAAAACAGGCTACAGCCCATTTTCATCTTATTAGTCACAGTCACGCTTTCTTACTCATTCAATGCAATATGACGTAATCAGGTTCCATTGCGTAGTTGAATTGACGACAAGGGCATTAGTACAAAGAACAGATACATTATGTTCATTTAGTTATGTTTTAACTTAAGTGAGTCACTGTAGGACTTTGCTTCCAACCGGTGGTCTGCGATCCACTGCCGGTCCCCGACATGTAGCGCTACACAGGCTGTCCCAGGAGGAAAGGCCAGTATTCTGGGAGGTCATAGTTTCGGCCATTCTAAGCAAAAATATATATATATACATGTGTCCTATTCCGAACGGTTTCCGAAATATAGCTATTTCACTCTACAGTTCCAAAATTGTTGATAAGAAAGAGATAATACGTACTGTTACTAATACAGACATTTATTGTTGAAGTGACGAAGTTGGTACAGTTTACCTAGAATAATACATTTTCGAAAAATCCGCCGTCAACATCAACGCACTTTGCAACTCGTGTGAAGACATGGCGTGTTGCTTGTCTGTGCAGTGTACATTGTACTGTACATTGAAATAGCGCTATCTCGGACAGCGTTCGGAATAGGACGCATGTACTTATACAATTTTCTGGTTAAAATGGCCTATACTATGACCTCCCAGAATACTGACCTTTCCTCCTGGGGCACCGCAACCACCAACAATATTTTTTTTCAACTGGCGACTTTTTCGCTTACCGTTTCCTTTTAATCAATAATAAGTATGACTTTCCGTGGTTGGTCTGTTTTATTTATATTATTCTATCCTAATTTTACTTGTAATTTTTTCTTATGGCGAATTTACATCCTTGGTCAGGACATCCCCACATCTCTCTGTCCGTTCTCCCGTAAACCGATTCGCAGGAACAAATTCTGCCTGCCTGTTGAGGAGCGAAGTTTTGTCTGTCGGATTCAGCGAACTTTCCTTTATCCTTATTTTCTGGGCATATATTTTGAGATTACGGTACTACAGTACAGTTTCCTGGCGCTTGCCTGTAAGGTATTCTGAGGACTTCTTGTTCGGGATATCAGTAGCCAGTTAGGCTGTTGTCTGGACTTGGAGGCTGTAGCACAAACTTGTTTCGGGAGGACGTTATACTATGCAATATAAAATGCCGATGTGGAAGGTGATTACAATTATGTTCAATAGACAGACACTGACAGACAGAAAGGGGTGGTTTTCCAGCTTGGGGGTTGTGCAGGGGAAGATATTTCCTCGCCGTAAAAAAATTAACATGTTACAAAATGTTACATAGGGCCTCAGACCTCGACAGACTCTTTGGAACGATGTTAGCCAGGGAGGACGAACGTGAGATTTTAAATGCCAGACGTATCTACGGATCGCATTTACTTAAAACAGTACCAAGCAAATTAATTAGATTAAGTGGGATAGCAGGGCCACGGGTGGGATAAAGATGGCACTGAACGAGCAGTTCCTCAGGCAAATGTTGTTATAGTATCTTAAAATAGCCAGGACCGCATCCTTCCACATCCTTTCCAGTTCATCGATCACATATCATCCAACCATTCGGTGCTATGTCAACTGCGTAGCTGAAAAATGTTGTTAAATAACCCAAAAATAAAGTAATAAAGCAATGGATGTTTTTAAGAGCGTATATGGAAACGTGTGCTGTCTTGTCCCAGAAGACAGAACTTCATAGCCACAGCTGTGAGAACCTGAAGTCCCTTGTAACAAGATAGTTCTGTGTATTTTGTGTACCCGTTGTAACTGAAAAGTGTTGAATAACCAAGAATTAATTAATGAATCAATATCGTAAAGAGCGTATATGAAAATTATGTGTACTGTAATATTGTATTTAAGAATCCTGTTGCATTAATGTATCATTTATTTCATATATTTCCGTTTCTAATGCAAGTTATTAATAGTCACCGTTCTTCCTCACAACATGTTTGGGCCGTATACGGCCATCATCATCATCATCGCCAAAATTGTTGCACTGTGTAGCATGTCAAAATTTAATATCTTTTGTGAACGCGATATTTCTTGATTACAGTTAATTTACCTCAATTAAATTAATTAAAATTAATGAATAGCCTATGTTATCCTCGTCGTCCATCCTTTCAAACGATATTTGAGGTCTGTTGTTTGCGCAGCATTCCCTGCTGCGTGGGTGTAGTGCCTAGTGCAGGTGTAGGCTTATCACTTCCATTAAGTATGTCACTTGGCCTGTGGGTTCTTCACACTGCTTGTGTACTTTTGTCGTACGTAAATCCTCTATGGCGCGTACACTTTGTCATTCTTGTTTCGTAGGACATCCGCCTTGTGACGTATGCCTATACCTGTTAACCCTCATCACTGTCTCCTTTGGGCCACGTGTTGCATTGTTTCTTACCCTAAATTTATATGACTAGGTCGCGAATGTTATAATCGGCAGCATTTCATATTCCTCTGCCGTTCATCATAGTGTAAAGGTAAGGTAAAGCTATCCCTGTAACAGGCCGTGAAAGCCTATTGTGTTGTGAGACGTCGAGGCTCCCACATTTTCTCTAGACAGTCACCTCACAGATTGCGGTAAGGTTGTCAGACTTACGCGCCTGCGTACTAATTTGTGTTAGAGGCCGAGTCGACACCAGGGCCATAGTGTGGCTGGAAGAATTAGGTAAACTGAAAAAAAATCGATCTCATCTGGACTCGAACCCGTGACTTTCCGGCTTATAGCATAGCTCCTCAACCAACCACACTACCACGTGCCCCCGTTTATCATAGTGTTCGCAAGTAATTGTGTTAGCGGAGCAAAGCCTACTTCCGGTTTTTGGATGGTCATTGGTTCTTATATTATTTAGTACCACTGTGGGAACTTCCCACATTCAAGCAAACGTTACAGTGACAACGCAAGTATCATTGCTTAGCAACAGCGAGTAAATGATACTTGCATTGTCACTGTAACGTTTGCTTGGGCCGCGCCGTGGCTCAGGCGGTTAGTCACTGGCTTCCCACCGCGGCGGCCCGGGTTCGATCCCGGGTGTGGTCAAGTGGGATTTGTGATAGACAAAGTGGCGCTGGTGTGGGTTTTCTCCGAGTACTTCTTTTTCCCCTGCCAATCTTCATTCCACCAAATTCTCCATCATCACAATCACCCGGGGCAGGCTACAATAGGCCAATCAGTGGCCGCCGTGTCGAGTGAACCCAGTTGGACTCCCACACCACTCTTTCAGCTGCAGTGGTGATGTAGCTTCAGATAAGCTGGGGGATGCATGCAAAGATTTGCAAACGGGCTGTCGTAGTTTATTTTAAGGCAGTAGCCTTGGATTCGCTTCGATAAGCGAAAGGCAAGCATGGCAAATCTGCCCACACAGTCCCGACTAGATTCAAAACCTGGTGTCTCCAATACAAGTCCAGAGCCTTTTGTTTTTGACAGATTTTTTTGGTACTGTCATTGGAGAACTGTAGTTATACTTAAAGCAGGAAGCTGTTGGACTCCAGTTGGTACTTAAAAATGGTTTTAATTTGAGCTTCATTAAAACCAGTGTATAGCAAATGGTCCACGTTAGAAACTGTTAAATAATGTTAAAATTCGAACCATACCTCTTGAAGACTCCTTGTACAATGATTTACATTATTCACTCCTTTGTTTTACTATTTTACAACCTTGTATTAATTGCTTAGGTTAAGTGGCACTGACAAATGTTTCGGCCATTTAGAGACGTTTCGCAAATTTACAGATTTAGCATCGAATGAAATAGGAAGATTATAATGAATTGCGAGTAGATGAAAGGGACTCATATGAATATGGTAATGAACCTTTGGGTTCCATAACATGTTGGGAAGTTCTTGAGTAGCTGCACAACTGACGGCTCCTGAAGAAAGGTTCAGTTCCATGGAGTTAATTAGGATAGATAAAGTGTTTGGAAGGAGGGAATCGTGACAAATTGTAAGGCCTTCCTCTGGTCGTGACGCGGTTGTTGTGATTAATGAATCAGAAATCATGTCCCATTTTAATGTACTCTAGTATCCGGCCATTTTTCTGGATTAAATAGTATAGCCAGTCCCTGTCTGGAATTTGAAACGGGAATCTCCAGAAGACAAGACGGGACCTGTCTCTCGATCCTATAGATATATTCTGACATTTATAGGTTATGACCAGGGCCCGAATTTTGAAGACCTGAAAATATTTAAAAAATGACCTATAAAATAACCGAAAGAATCCAGAAAAATTACCTAAAGGAGAAAGAGAAAGAATACTTCGCTTTCATCTTATTCACATTTCAGAAAACATATGAAGACAAATTCCATCATCATCATCATCAGTAANATGGCAAAAAATGACAATAAATACCCTTAAAAGTTCAAAAATTTACTAAAAAATTACCCCCAAAATGGAAAAAAATGACCTTAAACCTAAAATGTTAAAAAATGACAAAAAATTGCCTATAAAATTTACATTTCTGTAACCAGCAGCTCATATCCGAGATTTGTATATTTAATAGCATCGCATAGGATACAAGGAAAAAAATATGACGTGTCATCAGAATCCGGGCCCTGGTTATGACTGTTATAGAACACTCAAATGTATGTCCATCAGTAGTCATATGTTCATTAGATTAATCATCTTGTGGTTCTACATAGTTCCCAGATTGTGATACTAGGCCGTGCCATAGCTCAGGCGGTTAGTCGCCTCCTTCCCACAGCGGCGGTCCGGGTTCGAACCCAGGTCATGTCGTGGGATTTGTGGTGGACAAATTGGCACTGGGACAGGTTTCCTTCAAGTACTTTGGTTTTCCTTGCCCATTCTCTTTCTACCGATTGCTCCACACTCATCATCTATCGTCCGGGGGCTGGTACTGTAGTCCAGTTAGTGGCCCACGTACCAAGTGAACTGTCTCACCCCACCCCAACAAACTAAAGAAAATAAAGTTTGATACCCCAGGAACTCCTTATTGAAAGATTATTCAACTTGAACTGTATCCAACGTGATAAGTTACATTTATGTGATAATTCGTTTACTTTTGTCTCTTATTGTAGACTGCTC
>NW_019740383.1:193005-283390 GCF_002891405.2 Cryptotermes secundus | reverse complement strand
TTGCAGATTTCTTATATTTTTCATTCTACCCTGAAGATGGAGGTGATACGTTCCTTCGAAACGTCGGTTAACACCACATNAGGAACGTATCGGCTCCATCTTCAGGGTATAAGGAAAAATATAAGAAATCCGCAAGCGAAGAGACCGTGAGAACCGATAAAAGCAGTCTCACGGTCTCTTCCCTTGCGGGTTTCTTATATTTTTCCTTCTACCCTGAAGATGGAGGCGATACGTTCCTTCGAAACGTCCGTTAACACCACATATACACGGTGCCAAATCCCAGAAGACTGCTTTCTTCAAAAGAAAGGATATCAGAATAAGCAAGCCAGAGTAGGTACATCCGAATTTTTGGAAAGCGAACAAAGGAACAAGGAAGCTAGCATAAGTACAGCTTAACTGTATAGCTGAGGAGAAATAAAGGAGAACAAAACAAACAACAAACTTTCCAGAAATCCAAGAAGTAGAGCAGCATCTAATATCATAAATTGTATTTATCTTAAATTAATATTGGAATATATAGCATTCACCTCTTGCAATTATAATATTCAGTAGAGGTTAAGTAACACAGCCTGTGAACCACTGCGCCACTGAACCACGGATCTTTCGGAAAAACGAGCAGAGTAAATTGCTTTCAATGTTGTTTTTTATATTCCGTGAGAGGGTTGCTACGTTGGAAGAGGTGTGGTAGAGGAACTTGTTCTAGTGGAATTTTGTAGTGCGTTTTGTAGCGTATTTCCTATTTCGTCCAGGGCAGAAGACAGTCCTTGCAGACTTCTGTTCAGACTTTGCATCAAACCTTCCAGCTGAAACAGACATAATTATTAATCAGTGTATCAGTCATTAGCATTTTGACAGAAACAAAAGTCACTTTTTAACAATATGTAGATACAAGTTAATAATACTAAAAGATAAAAATACTATGAAAATTTATCTAGAATAATTTATTTCAATCCACGGAATTAATTCTGTAATAAAATTACATTAATTCAAAAAAGCAAATTTCCTACGCTACACAGTCTCGATACTGAAGTAGTCGTTAAATGATCAACGAGGAAAGTAAATTATATTATTAAGAGAGAGTTTGGCAAACAAGTCTGTTTAAAAATAAAGTTAAAGCAGCATAAGTTTACAGTAAATGTAAGTTGGAAATATTGAGTACCTGGAACAATAGGGCCGCAACTAAAAAAAAAAGGAAAGATTTCACTGCGCTCTTTGGAAGCCAAATTTGTTTTTAATTTTTTTTTAAGTTGGGTATTTAATCTGTGATAAATCCTGGGCCGTCGCAGTTGGGTCCGACACGAACCGCCTGAGGTATGGCGTGGCCAGGGAAGAAACTGACTTGGGCTCGAACACATACACATTACAGTAAAATTAACAACATTTCTGAGTTGTCATTCCTAAACCGAACAACTTACTTATTTACATTTACCCATTACCGTTAGCAGTTTATGGGATGTACGCGGCACCCTCTATCCGCTAAAGTGGGCACTAACTTCGCCGACAAGCGGCGGTCGCGCAGTCGGTATAGTTCACTTGCAGACCAAAGCCACGGAGTCTGTTTTTTGTTTGTCTATGGGATGTAGAGCGTGATTGACAATGTGACGTGTACTACAAATAATATACCTATCATATGTTACAGTAGAAATGAAAAATTCGGTTATTATTAATAATAATAACCAGTGATTATACAAATTCCATGATTTGGAATTATACATAATCATTTTTCACTGTTTATAATTGTCGGGTAATCACCATTAACATAGGTTAACATATAGGCTAGGGGCATGCGTAGCGTAGTTGGTTGAGGCACTATGCTCCAAGTCAGAAGGTCGCGGGTTCGATTCCTGATGAGGTCACTGGATTTTTTTAAATCGACCTATTCTCTCCAGCTGCACTATGGCCCTGGGTTCGACTCAGACTCTAACAGAAACGAGTACCAGGAATCTTCCTGGGGGTTAAAGTGCGACCGGAGCGTAAGGCTGACAAATTTACCGCCATCTGTGAGCCGATTGTCTAGAAGCTTTAGGAGCCTCGACGTCTCACAACCCTATGGACCTCCAAGGTCTATTACAGGCATAGCTTTACCTTTTTTATCTTTCATATGTAGGCTATGTAATGAAGAGAATTTTATGTCCGGTACGTTGCGTGACTGTTAATACGCGAATGCGGAGTAGTTGCTGTGGCGTGAATAGGACCGCTTTCTCTTCTTGAAGAATATCTGGTTAGTGGAAGTTTCATCTGACTGATGAACTGAACCTGCATTTGTTAATCTCTGCAATATACCTGTCTCGATTCTTCGAACAGACTTTCGAAACTAATCTTCCAGTCTTCCAGCGTCTTAGGGGTAGTTTCCTGTGCGTTGGTCAGAATGCTTGTGTTCACGGGCTGAGACGTACTCTCCACCTCTACGGATCTGCGGAACACTCCAGGTACAGACAGCCCTCCGTGTAACACCTGTGGATAATAGGAAACTTGCGTGTAACTTGGGCGCTTTTAAGGGAATTATTTTTGCTTGGGGCCCGAATGGGGATTTCGAAATGATAATGGACTGCAATTGATATCTTTATTCATGGTCTGTGTAACGCCCCTCGAGAGATCTCAGACTGTATATGAATGACACGATTAATGAATATTCAATTGGAAAGGATGTTTAAGGGAAAGAGATCCTGGTCTAATTAGAGGTACTGTGTTGACACTTGCTCGAAGTGACCTACTTAAGCGTTTAGTCGCTGGCTTCTCACCACGGCTGCTCGGGTTCGATCCCGGGTCTGTTCAAGTTGGATTTGTGGTGGACAAAGTGGCGCTGGGGCAGGTTTTCTCTGAGTACTTCGGTTTCCCCTGCCAATCTTCATTCCACCAATTGCTCCACAATCACCCTCACCTATCATTTGGGGCTGGTACAATAGGCCAAAGTGGCCGCAGTACAAGGGACTTGGTCCCACTCCACTAGCATTAAAAAAAACATGTTATTATTGATTCACAGCTTTTGGCAACATTTAAGAATTTCAGCAGCAGTTCCCGCTTTTCGAAAGAAGAAATCGAATTACTGCACGAACCTCACAGTTGGCGGGATTTTGAATCGACACGGCCATTTTAAACACAAACTGCGAGCACAACGTTGCCGTGTCTGTGGCCGGTGAACTCTGCCCTGTCATACGGTTGCTGTCTCACACGACAGTGCTGCCATTTCTGAAAGAAACATCCCTTGCATTTTTACTTTCCGAATATCACGCGTAATTGTTTTCTTTATCCTTCCATGAATATTTACTACATTTTAACATGATACAATTTTATACAACGAGGCAATCTTCAGATAATTATTAATATGTGGTTACCATATAAGTTGGAGGTATGTGGAGCGATACAAACAAAAATTATATTTGAAGAATGCCGTCTGATGGAATGTTGCCCGTGTAGATATTTTGTTAACCGACGTTTCGGAGGAAAATGTAGCCTGCATCTTCAGGGTATAAGAAATCAGCGAGCAGTGAGCCCACGTGAGCAGGTGTCTATAGACTGATCCTGAAGATGGAGGTGATACGTTCCTCCGAAACGTCGGTCAACAAAATATATACACGGCACCGCATCCCAGAAGACGTCATTCTTCATAGTCACCGCCGTGAAAGCAAATAAATTATACTTGACTAACGACATTCCGAAATGAATTTTGCAAGTAAGTGATTAGTATTCCTGTTTCGAATTCGGAAATTCCTTGGTTCATATCTCTCCTCAGAGACAAGATATCCCAAGTTTTCACGTGATTTTTATCAGTCTCTGCTTGCAAATGTCAATGTATTACTTCAGATTCGACAACTACAGCTTCTTTTCAATTCATTATTCACTGATCCTATCGTTTCGTGTTATAATAACGTGAGCCACTGAAATCGTTGTTAGATAAACCGTGAGTGAGCGTTCGGTATAAATCCCAGTACCAAATTTAATCTAAATCTGTTAATTGGCTATGAAACTGAACCTGGGACGAGAGATGTGACTTTCTTTATAACACAGAATTTTTTTTTTCCTTGGGACTACAGCCCCAGTGATCCTAGGCCTACCTCAATGAACTTCTCCGTTCACTTCGGGTTTTCTAGATCTTACACATTCGATAGAACTCCTTGGGCGGGTGATCAGCTCGTCGCAAGGCCTCTACCTGTACACAAACACAGAAAAACGCGCACACACAAACTAAACATACATGCCCTGAGTGGGATTCGAACCCACGATCGCGGTTTCCAAGCGAGCGAAGACAGTGCATGCCTTAGACCGCTCGGCTACCGTGACCGGCAACACTGAGTTTACTTCTTGCAAAGAACCCAGAAAAATTAGCGTCACTTTAATCTGAGACGCTACGTCCTACGCCTAGCAACTCCCTGACACACAAGAATGGCTGGTCCTGAAGTTAAGAATCTCTGGTTTAGACTAAGAACACTTTATTATAGTTTCGGACTTACCTGGAGGAGGCAAAGGGCAACGAGAAATAATACCACTGGTTTGGTAACCATGATGTGTGTCTTGCTTCGCTTTCTTTGAGCTTCCTCAACTGCTGTGTTTCCTTCGTAATGTATTCTGAAATATAAATGGTAGGATTTATAGATGCAAATGTTCGACAGAAGGACTTTGTTCTATGTCTTAAAAATCCCTGTTATTAATCTTGCCAGCGTTTCATTTGACTTAGGCCGTCCATGACAGGTCACCATGGCACATGATAAGAATATTTTTGTAAGTACATAATACGGCTGCATGATTGACTTATGTCTCTGATTGATATGACTTCACTGTAATTTGATATTTAGATGATAGAAATGAGGTTCATATACAGAATTTTAGTCGCTTGAAATACCTAGACTAGAGATGGGAGGATAATAGTAAAATGAATCCCAGGAATTACAATTAACTTGTGACGTGGCATTGGCGTGTACCTTCACTGTTTTAGGAAACCGAAAAAATAAAGTTTTAAAGTCATACTGCGTGTTCGCGACGGTAGAAAATTTATATTTGTGTGTTAATAACATTGACAGAAGGGAAAGTAAACAGTGAGCTATAGTTCTGGTTTAACAAAATGAAGTAGTGGGTCTGGAACGAGGTCCGCTCAGCCTCGTCAGGATAATTGAGAAGCTACTTGAATGGAAAAGTAGCGGCTCCGGTCTAGAAAATCGAAATTAACGGCCGTGATTATTCGTTGCTTTGACCACGCGACACCCTCTAGCCGCTAAAGTCTGCACTAACTTCGCCGACAAACGGCAGTCGCTCGGTCGGTATAGTTCGCTTGCTGATTAAATCCACCGTAAAAGTAAAAAAAAAAAAGTAAAGCTATCCCTGTAACAGGCCATGAAGGCCCATAGGGTTGTGAGACTTTTTGAGGGTCCCACATTATCTAGACCAGTCGTGTCAAACATGCGGCCCCCATAGCCACAAAGTGCGGCCCCTCAACTTTTAGAACTAATTGATATTAAAATCAATATTAAAATTAAGTTGAAATATTTTTTGTAAAGACAATTTGCCAGCAGACCAGAAGACAAGAAGTCTGACGCATACATAAATTAGCAGGTTGCAGGAAATTCAATGTTTTGCTATTTCTAACATAATTTCTTGTGTAATCTCTCTTTTTACATATTGAAAAGTTGTTTGATACTTTTCAAAAATGGCACTCCCTTGCTTTTTAAAACTGAAAGATATGTGACTTTAGGTAATTATATTGCAATTATTCCTAAATAATAAATATAATTAAATTTCCTTGTATCAAAATCTAATGTATATTTCTCTTTTGAAGTGCGGCCCTGGACTATTATTTATAGGGCTGAGGTGGCGCTCTGTACAAGTTGAGTTTGACATGCCTGTTCTAGACAATCGGCTCAAAGATGGCGGTGATTTGTTTATTTTATTTCCAAATTTAAATTGATACCATTGAGAAAGTAGGTGAGTAAAAACAACTTGGGCATTCCAGTCTTCATACGCAGACAATTTTCGTTGCCTTCTCCTCCTATGCCCATGTTGCATTTAACGTGATAGTTCCATTAATAGAATGCACGAACAGAGTATAACGGTCTATGGTTCTGTTTCATAGTCAAAGCGTGTGAAAGCACTACTCGTATTTGAGTCAGAATGAAGTGTTCCAGGGCGTAGAAAGATTCAGAGAAAAAATAAAAAGTAAAGTAAAGCTATCCCTGTAACAAGCGATGAAGGCCCATACGGTTGTGAGAGGTCGAGATTCCCACATTTTCTAGATAATCGGCTCATAGATTGCGGNTTCAGCCTTACGCGCCGGCTGCCCTTAACCCCCCGGAAGATTCTTGATACTCATTTCTGTTAGAGGCTGAGTCGACCCCAGGGCCACAATGCGGCTGGAAAGATTAGGCAAATTGGGAAAAAAAATCCACCTCATCGGGGCTTAAACCCTCGATCTCCTGGCTTGTAGCATAGTGCCTCAACCAACTACGCTGTCGCGTGCCCTAAGATTCAAAGAAGGTAAAATAAATATTCTTATGATGCACATTCAGGATAATCACGTGCTGATGTCAATCCTTGAAAGCAAGATGGTTGCTGTACATACAGCTGAGTTGACGTTATGTAATTCTGCACTTGTTAACAGTGTGCTTATGTGTTTCATATGACATGTAATGACTGCGCTGGCGAGACCAGCAGCAGTTGTAAACGATAGACCCATCCTCTCGTGAGAGAGGATATTACATAAGGACTATAACCCGCAAGTGTTCAGTTGGAAAATAAAATTATTGGCCGTGAGTCTCAAGGGGCTTGTCGCCGAGACGAACTGATTGGCTGTAAAGCGCAAGTCGTAAGTTAACGGTGACTCTGACTCTGACTGAACTCTCCCATGCGTGCTATACACTCTGCCAATTTTATCCTCTCGATGTTGTCATCCTAATTATAATCGACGAAAATATATATTATGACGGTCTTCAGTAGCGTTTGCAATTTTGTACCCCCTCCTCATACGTCTTCCCTTTGAGTTCATATGGTCTCAGTACTCTATTCTACAACACCGTCTATCCCGCCTCGTTGATAGTTTCAAAACAGTGAGATTTGTTATAACTTTCAGACCACGTGTGGCAAGAAAATGTCATATGAATCCAGTAACTTACGTGACAGATCAGTGTTGCGATGAAAATTGTGGCTGTTATAAAGTCGCAAATCCATTGTTCTCTGTCGTGTCATACTTGTGAATTTACAGTTTGCAATTTCCCTACGTTATTAGAATTACTGCCTAAATGAGTTCGAGCTTCCTCCAATACATCAGCTACACTGTGTGTTACTTGTGTTTGTGCGTGCGTGCGTAAAAGTTGAACTGTATAACATAATTTGTTCCCTTTGCAAAATATTTGTTTATGCCGCGAATTTTTTAAACTGTCTGTACACTGATATGAACCACGAGACTGCATTAAACATCAGTTAACTATTTTCATTCATATTAGACGCTTCAATAATTGTGTAGCTGATACAGCTTCGTTAAATTGCCTAAAATTGCATATCTTATATAATTCTTCACTAAAGAAAGGTTTTGTTACTAGTAGATTCTAAATTGTTCTGACCGTGATGTATAACACTCATAATTACTGGGTGATTGAAGGTAGCTCTTTCTAAGGGACCCAACTGAATAGGTATCTTCCCCCCCCCCCCACTCACCTGAGGACGGAAACAGATCCAGCTTCCGAAACTTCGTGTTTTCTATTTTCTAAAATACAGAACGATGGGAAAAGTCCAAAAAACACAGCAATTCTGAAAGGTTTTGTTACTACTTCATCGTCACGAATAAATCAGTCAGCCATCCACTGAGAATGCTTTCCTTTGTACGTTTTTATTATTAAGCCTAGAAGTTCGTTTTCGGCATCGTTATGTAAGTAAATGGTTTATGCGGATTTATGTTTAAATCTACCTGTATGCGGAATAAGTCGAAGTAAGTTAACCTGAATGGGCCGCGCCATACCTCAAGCGGTTAGTCGCTGGCTTCCCACCGCGGCTGTCCGGGTTCGATCCCGGGTCTGGTCAAGTGGGATTTGTGGTGGACAAAGTGGCGCTGGAGCAGGTTTTCACCGAGTATTTCGGTTTCCCCTGTCGACACCCTAGTGTACGAGTAACCCCGATGCTGAGAGCGTCGTTAGATAACAAGCTCATAACAGAAGGACGACACAGAAATTTGCTGTGCTCTGATCTTTAAGCTAGTCTTGTTCTTACACCAATAATTTTGTTATACCTTTTTATTAATGTCAGTATTGGCGATACCTTTCGAATACAATGCTAGTACGCTGTCAAGACTTTTTCAATCTGATGAAATACGATACAGATATAACGAAGTGTTAGTTTGCATCGTTTTGTCTTTGGATCCGCCAACCGATGCCTTGGATTTTGCCTATTAATTATTGCTAATTATACGGGATTTGTTTCTTTCCCGTTGCCGTCCACTTCCGCAGTCTTCTCGTTGTTTATTGATTATGAAATGAATGTAAAGGGCACCTGCATGTTAAACAGCATTGTTGTCCTTGTTTTATCCTTGTTTATTAGATGCTAATGTTGGTATGTTGGCTGTTTTTTTATATCTGTTGACTTATATGATGATAGCGATGTTCTTTGAACTCCGTCGGTTGAGAAATCAGTTAAGTCACTCAGGCCATGTTGAACAGCAGTGGCATATGTTGGAATCTCAAGGGACTCGAATTATACTGACTGTTAGGGCGAGGGCACACTAAGGAAACTGGCAACCGCAACGCAACCGCAATTTCCGAGAACTGTTATCAGCCTAAGTTGAACACATGTTAGGGCCCCCATACACACACAGTTTGCCCTCCAGTTCGGCCTGCACAGTTGAAGACTGAAAGGCAAAACTGATGCGTGTGGTGCGGCCGGCCAATCGTTTGGACTGTTGGCCTGTGGGAAACCCGTCAGGCCGTCAGTTCTGCCTGCAGGACCGTAGCACGTGACCTGTGTGTCTCAACATTATAGGCTGGAAGACCGTGATTGTGGCATGAAGCCTGCCGCTTTATCTGCGCGTGTATGGGGAGGAGAGGGAGGGGGTAAACTGTCACAGTTTTGCCTGTAAGGTCGATCGGAAGGCCAAACTATGTGTGTATGGGGGCCTTAGTGAATTGAGCAGCGCAAATTGAGGTAACGACAACGCAATATTTTTCTAGCATGGATAACAGGTTTCTTGTAAATTTACTGCATTTTCATGGTGTAATATAGTTTATTACTGAAAAGTACTTCCAAGATTCAGCGGGAGAAATTGGCACATACTATCTATAGCTTCGGTCCCACTGATAACCTTTCCACGGATCTGTTATTATGCGTTATAGCCTTCGAGAGATATTATGAAATCACTGAATACTCACGCCCTGTAGTTTTTTTTTTTTTTGGTGGGGGCAATCAAGTCCATCGCAAATCTTTCGGCTGGTCCTGCAGGACCAGCACTATTAATATTATCGCGTATAGACTCGTTGCTAAGCGGTGACTCTGTTGCGACCGTTGCTAGATAACGCTCGCAACAAGCACGCACGCAACAATATAAGAACTGTTTTCTAAATGGTCCGTGCCAAGATGTTAAAAGCTACAGTCAACCTACTTCACATGTATATCATTGGTAAGAGCGTTGACATGTGATGCAGTGGTATGGTTCTTCCCTTGTCGGAAATGTAAACTCGCCATCATTTTTATATAAAAATAACTTTAATGACTCCACAATTTTACATTGTCCGGGCTCACACTTAGTCTTCACACTATAACTTTAAAAAAATAACAAGTAAATAACAAATAAATATTGTTTATGAAGAGTACTGCCTTCTGGGACTTAACGCCGTGCAGTCCGTTGGAAGTAAGAAGATAGTACTCTTCATAACTACCGTTGCGAGAACCTCAAATCCTACACTGTTCTTTATTATCACAATACAGTAAATTACTATACAAGTTCTTGTAACTAGTTTAAATTCATCACTGTCCCATGTCATATTTCGACATTTACAATGTCATCCTCAATCTTACACACCCAGGGTCTTCAACACGCCATACACCATGTAACTTCTTACACGGATTTGAAACACGAATCCTTGAAGAGCACACAGGAATTTGATATACGTTGATTTAGTGTATGTTATTTTATTTATGAGACTATTTTATAAAGTAAAGTAAAAAAGTAAAGCTTTCCTTGTAACAAGCCTTGAAGGCACATAGGGTTATGAGACGTTGAGGTTCCCACATTACCTAGACAATCGGCTCAAAGATGGCGATAAGGTTGTCAGCCTTACGCGCCGGCCGCGATTTACTCCCCAGGAAAATTATTTAATTAATGCCTGGTACTGATTTCTGTTAGAGGCTGAGTCGACCCCAGTGGCCATAGTGCGGCTGGAAGGATCAGGTCAATTGAAAAAAATCCAATGACCTGATCGGTACTTGAACCCGCGACCTTCCGGCTTGTGGCATAGTGCCTCAACCAACTACGCTACTATTTTATGAAACGTTTTTAAAAATGTATTGTATCTTCTAGAATTATGTGCAGTGGTGGGAACTAACCTTGAACTGATTTGTTTGTGTCACTAAGTATTTACTTGGCCGCGCCATAGCTCAAGCGGTTAGTCGCTGGCTTCCCTCCACGGCGGCCCAGGTTCGATGCCGGGTCTGGTCAAATGGGATTTATGGTGGACAAAGCGATGCTGGGGCGGGTTTTCTCAGAGTACTTCGGTTTCCCCTGCCAATCTTCATTCCACAAAATTCTCCATCATTATAATAGCCCGGGGCAGGCTACGGTAGGCCAATCAGTGGCCACCGTGCCGAGTGGACCCAGCTGGACTCCACCCTCCACTTAGCAAATTAAAAAAATATATTTACTTTTGAGGATATCATTCTAAGTTTCGAAAAATGTCAGAACAGCGTTGGATTTAAACTAATTTCAAGAACTTATGTTGTAATTGACTGTACTATAATAAAAAGTAACGCTATGAATTACAACGGTACATTACTCAACATAAAAACATAACAAACAAACAACAAATTTAGTCTTCTAACTCTGCTTCTCACTTTCATATGCACTTACATTTACAGTCGCCTCTAAATCTGAACACTCTCACTTTCTTGTCTTCTGTTTTCTTCCTCTCATTATATTCTGCGTCACTGGCCGTCAGCGCCGATGTACCTGTAAGTGGCACCTTACTAGACGAGTGTCCTAAGTACGGAGGAAGGTGTTCAGCCATCATCGGGGATTCAATCTGACTGCTACGGTTTATAGTACGGCTGTTCCGATCAATGGTGTCCGATGTCCTGGACGGAAGGACTTCTGTGACTGTAGAAGAAGGAGTTTCTTCTTCCGCTAGTTCGTCATTATTCTCATATGTGTACATAATTCTTTTATTCTTTGATACATCACCCTCATCTTCAGTTACTTTAAGGACATCTTCGGATCCTCTTCTATCCTTGTAGAGTGATGTTGCCGGGACGTTTTTGTCTGAATCGTAGACCAGTTCCCTACCCCTCGCAATTGCGTTATGTCTGTAGATGGTATCTGGGAGTGATGGTACAGTTTTAGTACTCCCCATCATTTCATTGTCCTCTGACTGTTGAGTTCTGAATGCTGTTGTCGCTGTAGTGGTAGCAATCGAATCCTCGGAAGTACTGATGGGCAATGTAACTGGATGTGCTTTGGGCGTAGTAACTGAAAATATTTCAGAAGTAGTAGATACTAATTGTAAGTCGGCATATGAAGAAGGAATTTCAGTCGTCAGTTGAAATTGTGAATTTTGTATTAAATTGTGCAATTCTGAAATTGTCGTTTCGGAAAGAATTTTATCATCAGCAATCATGTGGTTTTCAGAAATGATGGCAGGGATAGGAATTGCCTCAATTTCAGAATAAATATGTGGTTCAATAGTACGAAAGGGATATTTGTAAGATTCCGAATCGGTTTGTGTTCCTCTTGCAGAGGCAGAAAGTAATCCCCTAATATCTGTTGCAGAAAATTGATCTTCAGTGCTAGTGTCTGCAGACACCTTCATGGAAGGTGTGTACGACTCAGCAGAAGATGCAATATCTATGACGATGTCTTCTCCATTTGACAGTGTAATAACAATATTCTTTGCACTGACAGGAAGAGAAAGCCTTTGAGATTTATCACTTGAAGCAAGTTGAGGTGGTTCATAAGTTTTGGCAACTGTAGTAATTTCTCTGATTTCTTCAGTATACTCGGAAGATATATGGATTGCTTTTGGATCTTTGTCATACTCAACATTCGTTACTACAGAATGAGTGTAGTTGAACAACTCAGGCTCTGTGGTGCTAGTGGATGAAGGCGTAATATCATGCTGTTTCATAGCCGAATTTCGGCTCATTCTAGTAGTTGATTTTTGTTTCTTTGGTATTCGATTTTCCTGATAATTTGGAAGAATAGGGTCAGATTCCGTTGCAGTTAAATCAGAGTCCTCTTCTTTCGTTTCACTGGGCGACGAAGGTGTTTGAAGTGTTTCAAACGTATCTGAGGGCTCACAAGTATTTACAGGACCTGGCGAGCACGTACTCAAGATTTCTGTGGATGATGGATGTGCTTCATTTCCAGTGAGTGGGAGAGGTGCACTTATTTCTCTCGTCTCTCCGAACGGATCCCTCGTTTGGTAGTCAAGATAAGACGTATCATAAGTATATTGAGGAGATTCATTGGTTTCTCTGCCTAAAGATTCTTCGTGCTTTTGAATGGAAGCTTTTTCATTCACGAGGACTCCATTTGGATAAGACAACTGCATGTCGATTGGTGGAGGATGAGTTAAGTCGCTGTCAGTTTGTTCTGGTGCGATTGTTGTGAACGCCAACTGTGATAATTTTCTATGTTCTGGGTAGTTTAGTTCGTTGCTATCATGATAGTTTGAAGATGTTGCGTCACTTGATGAATGCTTGTAGTAAGATTTGACGTTTGACTCTCTCCTTTTTTGACCTGTGTAATAATCTGTCAGTGGTTGTTGGTCTGAATCCTCTTGGCTTCTTGTGAATGCCGACTCAGCTTGTGGCGGAAGTATTGCTCTCTCTTGATGACTTGGCGTTTTGGAGTGAAGCACTGTTTTAGGCATATTTCCATGATCATCCATGGGCACTAGAGGTTTGTTCTCTTGAACTGGATGGTAATGAAATCCGTTAAGTGGCAAGTGACTGTTACCCGTCAGATATGTTTTAGGTTTATTGTTTAAGCTTTGTACTTTTGTTTCTGATGATAGACTTATTTTTCTTGGTGGTGTATGTGAGCTGAATACTTTTTTATCTTCAAACTTTGCGTAAGGTTTGCCTCTATCTTCGATATTCATGGTCGTAGTTCCAAGTGAAATATCGCTGTCCTGTCCCGAATCTTGGTAGCGATATTGCCCATTGGTTGGATGATTTTCTTTAGGCAGTTCGCCAGTTGGATATTGGCTTATGGAATCTTGAAACGTTTCTGACGTAGCCACGTATTTATTTTTTGGGTCTGTTGATTTAGCTTTTGACCGGTTTCCAGTTTTCTTTTGTTGTTTGTCTTTGTTTTCGGCACGGTTTATGTGTGGGAGCGTTTGCGGAAGTCTGTAGTGTTGAAACGTATTTTGATATAAAGGAATATCCTGAGGATATGTTACAGATGTTGGGTAAGGCAACCTTTGGTTCCGCAGAGGATCTGTTGATGATATGGTAGAGTAGTAAGTAGGTTGTGAATGATATTCTTCCTGATGATTGTACGTGGATGGATTAGGATGTGAATGCGGGTTGTAATTACTTTGGTCCTGGTTGGAAACAGAATCTGAACTGTGGATGTCTTGATATGGGTAGGGAGGAGATAGGTACGGGTATGCTTCTTCGTATGTTGTCGCGTTTGACCGCGTCGGATAATTATTTGGTGTCTGCCTCTTCAGTTTATATGTTTGAGGAACATATTGAAGCGACACATGCCTTTTCGCTTGAGGCATCTGTTCATTTTGCCGGCCACTCCCCAAAGGAATGTTAGGAAATTTTGTGGTTCTGTGAAAGCGAATTTGGCGGGGTCCTTTATAATTCCCATATACTGTCCATGGGCTTATTCCGTTATGACCATTTTCATGACCGGCCTTTAAAAGAGGGCTTTGTTTCATATCTGCACATGCTTCAGTATTTACTCCAGCGACAGGATATAACTGAGCCACATTTTTCGGTGTTTCTTTCATGGCGGTGACTGGTATTCTTCTCAGAACTTCAATTGATCTGTCATTTTGTTTACTTATGCCAGATTTGAATTCTTTCGCTGGTAAGAAGTTGGTTTGAGGCCCAATATTTCGCTGACCCACTAGATTTACAAAACATTTAATTCTAGAGCCTCTGTCATCTTGTTTACCAGGCATAGGCGTCCTCTGCTTTGTGAATTGTTTAATGATGTTCTTATCGACTGCACTTCTCGATCCCAGTTCTGTACGATGCCTGTAATAATAGTCGCCACTTTTTAACATAGCGGGTATATCATGGCCATTAATATTCTTATGATATGCATTTCGTTTCATTATATTTTTCCCGTCGAAACGTCGGCTCAAAGCTTTATAGAGAGTCATGGTTGGTCTTTCCAGTTGTAGCCCTTGTGCCAGATGCTTGGGCGATGCTTGATAGAATGCGGACAATTCCTGCAAGTAAAGAATCCTCATGAATATATGTCTTAACAAAGCACCAATGTTTATAATCCTCATATTGCTATGTGTACTTCAGTGCTTAAACACTGTGTTTTAATATATACTCTTAAATTTCGCATAGGCGTCCCCGAAACAAAAATAGACCAATGTGGGTTTTGAGGTTCTTACATCGGTGGTTATGAAGACTTCTGTCTTCTGGGATAACCTTTAAAATAGAGGCGACATATACAACAAGAACAAAAAACAAACTCCATGGTTTTAGTCCGCAAGCGAACTATGCCGATCGAGCGACCTCCGCTTGTCGGCGAAGTTAGTACCAACTTTAGCAGAGAGAGGGTGTCGCGTGGTCAGCGGAACGAATGCCCACGGCTGTTAATTTCGGTTTTCTACACCGGAACTGCTATTTCCTTGAGATAACTCCTCAATAAATTAGAGGTGACATATTCCTCCAAACTTCCGTTGACTTTCAACTGACTATACGGTGTTATATTCCAGAAGACAGAGCTCTTAAGAAATATACCAATTCTGTATGAAGGGAGGTGAAGGAGGGGCTTGCGTGACTCATACGTGCACTCATAATAGTTCTACATATATGTTTGTCGGTGCGGAAAAATATTTATATTGTCACGTGTTAGAGTGACTATCGAATCAAAGGCACACTTGAAACATGTAATCACGAGCACACAAGTGACATACAGAAACAGCCGCACTACATAAAATGTATGAAGAGGAAAACAAAATGAAACGAAATTAGTAAAATGAACTACAGTCGATTAGGGCGCAGTGCATTAGGATTCCTCACATAACTGTTGCCAGAAAATGGCCTTATATGGTCGAAACAGGTAGCGTTATTATGTTACATATATTTTTAATATTTAATAGTTTTATATAATATCTTAGCGACCACTGCGTAATATTAAATTGTGAATCAATGTTATTGATTGATGCAGTATAGACAGAACATTTCATAGACTATAAATGGGTCTACATGTCACAATTTTAAAGTCGATCTTAACAAAATATCAATATTTTAATATTTGTTAAGAGTCTTGGCGTTTAATCGGATGACCAAATTAAACCCATGGATATTATGTGTGGGCGACATACCGCGTTATTCAACGTTAAATCAGACATGCAGTATAAAGAAATAATATACAGAGTTAGTTTTAAAATCTGTATCAGGATATTGTATCGGTGATATCCTAAATTACTGAACGTCAGAGAGTGTAGTGGGAGCACTCGGTAGCGTAGTTGATTGAGGCACTGCTACAAGCCGGAAAGTCGCTGGTTCGAGTCCCGATGAGGTGGCTTTTTTTCAAATCCTTCCAGCTGCACTATGGCCCTGGGGCCGACTCGTTCTCTAACAGAAATGTGTACCAGTAATCTTCCTTGGTCGTAAAAGGCGATCGGCGTGTAAGGCTGACAACCTCACCGTCATCTGTGAGCCGATTGTCTAGAAAATGTGGGAACTTCGACGTCTCACGGCCCTATACAGACAGCTTTACCTTTTTTTACCAGAGAGAGTGTTGCACATAGTTACTAGCACCTTTTAAGAAGATAATATAACAGTTAGTTTAAGATCTGTATCATGAATTTGCGGATATCTTACCTGAATCAGTAAAAGCACTGTGATTGAACACAGAACAGTTGCTTCTGCCATGTTATTTTGAATTCGTATGTCTATTTTGTTAACATTCAGTTTATTTCCAACTTCATGTAATATATGATATGTAGATGCTAACTAATGATGTGGTTAACAAACATTTTAAGCTTGTCTTTATTACGTCTGTTAAATCTGTAATGAGACTAAATGTATATTTCTAAAACAAAGCAGTAATGTTCAGAGCACCGGACACAATTCACTCAGAACCCGAACTGATGGACAACTGACACCCTGGCTGTAACGCTACGGTTTTATAAGATGAGTTAGAATTTAATTTTATTTAGCGTTTGGTGTTAATTACTTGTATAATTTTGGCGGATTATGCAAATTTAATGACATTGAAAGCAGTGAATTGTGGAGACGTGCCTTTATATGCACACAAATGATATCATGGTTGAAAAAATGCAACAGCAGTACGTGACTCTATGGCAAGCAAACGTTCAAGGACATTTTCGCCTTGAGGAATGGCAACCCAGATTACTGTACTGTTTGGTGGATTGCTTTACTGCAAGGCGTTGTTTTAAATCTTTGGAAGATGTATGCATTTTGCAGTTCATATAAGAATATGTATGGGTCGTTACTCTTATCACATTTTTCGAAAAAATGCGTTCTTTCTATCCAATCCTACCAAAAGTCGATACAATGTGAATTTCCTTCATTTATTTTTTTTTTTGAATGAATGCTTGAGCACTTCTGATCCGTTGTCGTTAATTTCCTGTTAACCATTTAAAGTCCATACGTAATATACTCACAGCCGAGATAGCTCAATCGGTATAGCGATTGGCTACGGGCTGAACGACCGGGGGGTCGGAGTTCTAGTCCCGGTAAGGTCAAGAATTTTATCCACGTTGTCCAACACCAGCTCTGGGGTCAACCCAGCCTCCTATCAAATGGGTACCAAGGGGTCTTTCCCCGGATGTAAAGCGGGAGGGGCGTGAAGCTGGCCACTCACCTTCAGCTAGTGCCGAGGTCAAGAAAATGTGGATATATACTTCCACTCCCCCATATATCTTCATGGCGTACTGCTTAATTAGCTAAGCACAGGGACGACTTCGCCATTTTACCTTACTTCTTCTGTCTTAGGTCCGAATATTCTGCTCATCACTCCTATGTATCAAATACCCGCCACCTCTATTCTTCTCTTAAGTTATGAGGCCAAGTTTGATACACGATACGGAACATAGAACCGTACTTTTGTGGATTTTGGAGCAGGTAATGGCAAAAGTAATTGAAGAGCCTTTGCTCCAGTGTCCGATGCTATTGTATCAGAAATTTCTAGGATCCTGAACCCACATTTTTCGCCTTAGACGTTTATATTTCGTACTCGGCACTATAACTTGATCTCTGACATTAAGGGAGGAACATAGACTGAGGGTGTTGAGGAGAATATTTGGATTGAAGAGATGAAGTGACAGGAGGTTGAAGAAAACTGCATAATGAGGAGCCTCATAACTTGTACTCTTCTCCAAGTATAATTAGAATGATCAAGTCAAGGAGGATGAGGTGGGCAGGGCATGTAGCATGAGTGTGGGAGACGAATGCGTGTAGGATATTGGTGGGAAAGCCAAAAGGAAAGAGACCACTGGGAAAACCAAGGCGTAGGTGGGTGGACAATATTAGAATGGATCTTAGATAGGATGGGATAGTATGCATTTGATAGGTCTGGTTCAGGATAGGGACCAGTGGATGGCTCTTGTGAACACGGTAATGAACCTTCGGGTTCCATAAAATGCTGGGAAATTCTTGAGTAGCTGCAGAATTGGCGGCTCCTCCAGAAGGGCTCAGCTCCATAAGTAAGTAAGTCAGTATTCGGCACTATAACGAGGCAATGCTGACTGTACTGGTGGTGAGATTTGGAAACTATTAAAGATGCCATCATGTTCTCTTCCTGTATACAATCGCTTCTGTGGCCAGTACTGCACGACTGCATGATGTCTCGAAGTTATATATGGCGCGCCGAACCAGGCATGCAATTTACGTTATCGCACTTTGTGAAGTGAGAAATTTAGATGTTCTTACAATTTCTGTTGACTAAATAGTTTTAAATTTAAATGTCGACCCAACCTCTAACAGAAATGAGTATCAGGAATATTCTTGGAATATTCTTGGGGGTAAAGGGCGGTCGGCGCGTAGGATTGACAACCTCACCTCCATCTATGATCCGATTGTCTAGAAAATGTGGGAACCTCAACATCCCACAACCCTATGGGCCTTCATGGCCTGTTACAGGGATAGGTTTACTTACTTTACTTACCTAATTATTGCAAAACGTAGAAGAGAGAACATGAAGATAAAGCAAAGAACAGATGCCCCTGTGACTAAGTCACAAGTGGTAGAAGCGTATGACAGGGAGCAGAAGATCAGCACTGCATGCTCTTGGTACGAGAGTCAGATGAGAATTGCTACTTTAGAACGCAAAATTAAGCCTTAGATACCCATTGGCTTTGAAGCTGCGACGATTCCTCGTTAAGAATGAAGAATTAGATCTTCGCCTTGATAGAAATCGAACCCCGGTGTCGGATCCTAGTAACCCTTTGGGGACTGAGCTATCCCAATTCACTCGAGAGGACATAAATCATCGATAAATCAATACTCTCCATCACAAACACAATAAATATAGGATAGATGGCAGATGATGCTGCGACATATTTGCTCAAGACAAGATCTCTGAAGCCAGAAGAGACAGCATTGTTAGAGAACGGCTCTGCAAACCAACCCGTTGCTGTGCAACAAATTCGTAACACGCAACAATGGAGTAACTGGGAAGCGATGTTATTTAGGCTGTCAGTGCGATAGCAGCTTGATGGAACAATAGAAGGTCTGTTGGGAGAGGTGTTCTCTATGTGCTCCGTGCCTGGATGTTATAAGCAGGACAAGTCTAGAATTTAGTTAGTTTTGAGACAGCCGCCGGGCAATAAGGACGTGAACACGGAGGTGGAGGGATCTACGGCGTTGGGAGCCGTTACCAGGCGACAACCGATGAAGATAACAGACTGAGAAGACTTCGTACATGCTGTAGTGAAATGCAGAGTGTGCGAATTAACGTTAACGCTGTAGTTATTTGTAGTAACGTTCTGTAAGAATTCTGTAAATCCAATTAACAGTCCAAACCTCATCTATAGCCACGCAGTCATGTGACAATACCTATCAGGATTGACCACAGGATAATTAAAAATGCAAACATATTGAAGTCACTGATGTAAGTAAACACTCAATTAAGCAGTGCAGTATATAGGACAGAATTGCTGAACTGATTGAGGCCAAGAAAAGCGGAAGCGATGCATATCGAGTTTCCTATAATTTAATAATAATAATAATTGAATAATGGTGCGCCATTAATCAAATAACAACAGCAACAATGCTTTATTTAATAAGACCTGTGGGACGATCCAGAACAGTGGTTCAGCCAGATAATGGAAAAATCAAGAAAGGAAGAAAGAGATGGCAAGAAATTGAAAAAGAAGAATTGTTGGTATAGAGAAGAGATTGGAGACACGCATGCACACATCGGAAGAATAATCGTCATAACTTTCACGCGATATCGCAATTTCTCTGAAGTCCCAACGTCACTCTGACAGCGGAGTTCTGCATGTGATCCCGAAGATAATATTGCGAGGTCCGGTGACTGTGAAGTCCACAGGATCCTCGACTGATATTCGTATTATCATGTAAGCGATTTATTCTTTGGCTTTTCACTTAATGACATTGAAAAAAAATGGGTTGGCTTTAGCTCCATAAAGGAGGACTTCCAGACTACAGTTAGAACTGTCCACTAACGACGGTACATATTGCAGAGACATTTAGTATAATGCACACCGGTGTTCTATTATTGTTGTTGTTTTCCTCTTTTGCGACAGGAAATATAGCAACCAGTAGGCTTACCTTCAACTCAGGGTTAAATATTCTTCACCGTTGGTGATTATAAAATATCAGTTTGCATATCTGTTGATATCAATTAGTAAACTAAGTAAATTCATCAGAGTTCTTCTTGAGAATGTAATATTACTCTACAAATAAATTATTAGACTGTTACGGTACCTTGGGGGCATACAGTATCATTGTTAGTTGAGACGCTGTGCTACAAGCTGGAAAGTTGCTGGTTCAATTCTCGATGAGGTCATTGGATTTTTTCAATTCACCTAATCCTTCCAGCCGCACTATGGCCCCGGGGTCGACTCAGCCTCTAACAGAAATGAGTACCAACAATTTTCCTGGGGGTAATGGGCGGCCGCGCATAAGGCTGACAACCTTATGAGCCGATGGTCTAGAAAATGTGGGACCCTCAACGTCTCACAACCCTATGAGCCTCCATGGCCCGTTACAGGATTAGCTTTATCTTACGGTACTTGAAGGTTCAGTACTGTATCACAGGAACTCGTTACTGATCTTTCTCCTCAGTCAGATTAATCCAGACCCCTACGAGCTTAGTGTTCCAATATCCATTTTAATATTAGGGTTCAAATGGCCCCCTTTCCTCCAGACTTCCTCTCAGAAGCGTTACTTGCATTTCTTGCCTCCCTGTGCGTTAACTTACAGTGATTCCATTATTCATTTTGTGCACAGTTTATTATACCCTGTTCCTCTTGACGCCGTTAGGTTTGTTAGATCCAGTGATTTAACATCTTCAGTTTAACTGCTTGGAGTACAGGAATTTTGTATACCATGAAAATTCTAACCAGTAGCTTTAAGTAAATTAATTGTGTTTGTGACCTTTATAACACCAACACTCCTTACCAAAATGTATGAAGCTTCTATAGAATCTTTAATTAAGGAAAGGTAGGTGTATGGACCTTTTAAAAATATTTATTCTAAGTACTATGACCTTCTTTCGCTTGTACGAAAGAAATCAATGTCATAAAATATGTATACACGAATTATAGGGAATACTTTCCATAACATGAATCGGAAACATGACTTTACCGATTTTAATGTGGATGAAAACCCTCTTTAATTTATTGGAGAGCATTGAATATGATCATACTTATTCAAACTTGTAGCATACGTTACTGCCTATGGATGCTTACACTGTAATGCTTTCCAAAAAAATACAGCTTTAAGAGACATTTTAATTAAGGAATGAGATATTTATTACTTTCTTTCAAAAGTAGAAAGAGAAATGAATACAGAAAGACATTGCTCTTTGATTGGATGTTTCAGCCCAAATAACATGCTTTTTCTCTCAGGGTTCGCTTGGGATATTTTGAGAGGTAATTAAATAATACAAACTGCGATATAAGATTGTATACGATGCCTTGTCTTCTTATTCTTTATTAGAACCATTCATCATAGTTAATAAGTTAAAACAATACCTAAATTTTATTTCAGATAAAGTCTGTATAGTTTTATTATATCTGTTTTAACACGTATTTTCAATGCAGGTACAGGATTTCATAAATAGAAACTTCATCCCTGGTATAATAAATAATTATAAATATATCTTGATATATGTCTCATAAAATATGTATACAGAGTTGAACTGATTTGCATTGCTAGTATAATACATTAAATAAATAATGTTGAATCAGATGGTTAAATAAATATAAGTTTATGTCAGAATTAGTTGAATTGGCGTTTCTGAGACCCTAACAATGTTTCGCAACGGCAGTGATAAAAAACATAAGTAAATTGGTTTCAGTTTAGAAACAAAGGGGTATTTTTTGTAAATATATGTAAAGTTGAGAATGTTAATATTTGTAATTGATTGTTGGCATGGTGTTAAAGAATCAAGAAACGTAACAATTAACAGAATGAGAATATTATTTAGGGTATATTCCAGGATATCCATAATGATTGCGTTACGAATACTCTCCAGACGGGTGTGACGCCTCAAGAACAATTCTTTTTCCTCTCCTACCACACTTTTCTGTAGCCATGCTGTGCTGGATATCCAAAGTGCCCAGTTGATATAGGTGTATCTACAAAAATTTAACTTCTTCCACAACAGTTGGGAGTCCAAATTGATGAGGGTTTCTATAATATCCAGTAGAGACTGGCTTGTCAATCACGATTTATTCAATTTTTTTCCACTGCAGTTAGGAGTCAGAAGTGACTTGGATATCCATAAAGTCCAGCAGAGATTGGCTTGTCAATCACAATTTGTTCAATCTTTTCCACTGCAGATGGGAGTCCAAAGTGACTTGGGTATCCATAAAGTCCAGCAGAGATTGGCTTATCAATTACGATTCCTTCAACCTTTTCCAGTGCAGGTGAGAGTCCAAAGTGATTTGGATATCCATAAAGTCCAGCAGAGATTGGCTTATCAATCACGATTTCTTCAACCTTTTCCAGTGCGGATGGGAGTCCAAAGTGACTTGGGTATCCATAAAGTCCAGCAGAGATTGGCTTATCAATTACGATTCCTTCAACCTTTTCCAGTGCAGATGGGAGTCCAAAGTGATTAGGATATCCATAAAGCCCAGCAGAGATTGGCTTGTCAATTACGATTTCATCAATCTTTTTCACTGCAGAAGAGAGTCCGAATTGACTTGGGTATCCATAAAGTCCAGCAGAGATTGGCTTGTCAATCACGATTTCTTCAACCTTTTCCAATGCGGATGGGAGACCAAAGTGACTTGGGAATCCATAAAGTCCAGCAGGGATTGGCTTATCAATCAGTATATCTTCAAACTTTTCCAGTGCAGTTGGGAGTGCCAAGTGACTTGGGTATCCATAAAGTCCAGCAGAGATTGGCTTATCAATCACGATTTCTTCAACCTTTTCCAGTGCGGATGGGAGTCCAAAGTGACTTGGGTATCCATAAAGTCCAGCAGAGATTGGCTTATCAATTACGATTCCTTCAACCTTTTCCAGTGCAGGTGAGAGTCCAAAGTGATTTGGATATCCATAAAGTCCAGCAGAGATTGGCTTATCAATCACGATTTCTTCAACCTTTTCCAGTGCGGATGGGAGTCCAAAGTGACTTGGGTATCCATAAAGTCCAGCAGAGATTGGCTTGTCAATCACGATTTCTTCAACCTTTTCCAATGCGGATGGGAGACCAAAGTGACTTGGGAATCCATAAAGTCCAGCAGGGATTGGCTTATCAATCAGTATATCTTCAAACTTTTCCAGTGCAGTTGGGAGTGCCAAGTGACTTGGGTATCCATAAAGTCCAGCAGAGATTGGCTTGTCAATCACGATTTCTTCGACCTTTTCCAGTGCGGATGGGAGTCCAAAGTGACTTGGGTATCCATAAAGTCCAGCAGAGATTGGCTTGTCAATCACGATTTCTTCAACCTTTTCCAGTGCATGTGGGAGTCCAAAGTGATTTGGATATCCATAAAGTCCAGCAGAGATTGGCTTATCAATCACGATTTCTTCAAACTTTTCCAATGCGGATGGGAGTGCCAAGTGACTTGGGTATCCATAAAGTCCAGCAGAGATTGGCTTATCAATCACGATTTCTTCAACATTTTCTACTGAAGATGGGAGTCCGTAATATCCAGAGTGCTTAAACAGATTTAGAATATTGGAGTACTCAGGCGAGTATGGTCCTTCGAACCCTGAGTATAATGGGGATCCGGGATAGTTCAAAATGGGCAAAGGTAGGAGTTTGCTAGGGTCTGCGTAAAGCTTTTCAGCTTGTGGCAGATATTTTCCTGCGTATCCAGGAGACCAAGTTGGTACATGGCCGTGCGACAGAAGACTCTCTACCAGTGCATCTTCGATACGTGGGCTACTGTAATCGAGGTAAGGGAATTCTGCGTCATACTGCACATGGGAATACTTCGCGGGATCGAAAGGCAAAGAGTGAAGATAAGGAGCGTAGTCGAAGGAGGGACCTGGGAAGTAGCCAGAAATGCCTCCGAATTCAATGGTTGCTGTTTCTTTGACAGGTGGAAGAATCAACTCTTCACCGATGTGAGGCAACACCTTGCGTATGCTACTCCCTAGCAACTTGCTGTACAGTGGGGACTCTCTGACGTCTCGGTTTGTTTCATCAGCATTATTTTCCTGAAAAATAACAACGAATGGCGTTTAAATGTCAACTCTTCAAGGACTAGAATGCCATGATGTTTACAGTTTATGTTTCACTGACTAATGAACGCAGATCACAGTGGCCGCGTGGCCTAAGGTATGAACTGTTTTCTCCCGCTGGAACGCTAGAATCGTGGGTTCGAATCCGATTCGAGGCATGGATGCCTGTATGCGTTTTGTTCCGTGTTCAGCTAGTAGAGAACGGAGACAGAGAATCCTAGTGCGTGTGCAGTGGTGAAATGTAAAGTGCGTACATCAGCAGTAGCGCTGTGTTGCCTGTGTGTACGTGTGACTGAGAGAGGTTGTAACCAAGTTGCTAACAAATCCAATCATCCGAACTTGAATCCGTAATTTTCGTCGCGTGTAACATCCTGCACATGACACTATTAAGACCAATAAACTCATTATATACAGTGAGATATGAATATGATTCCGAAAGTTGTCGTGTTGAGACGGAAACCAAACGATGAAGTTTTATAGGATAACACAACAGATTAGTTTCATGTGGTTTGCACGGATAAGTCTGATCGCTTTGTGAAGACGTTTAATGCAGATTCTAACATAATGGATACTCACGGCGAAGCTCGGTTGAGCATGCTGTTAAATATTCTCGAATCTGATTACTCCATGTTCTATTTGCCAGCCATACCAAACACGCTGGGAAATGTAGTAATGTTAGCCTTATATGTTGGACCTATTAATGTTTTAAGTACACATTCAGAAACAGTAAGGCCTTTTCACGACTGTCGGTTTTCCTTTCCGAAAATGAAGTAAATTTTGATCACTTTTTAGTTTCAGGGCGTCCTGTTGGTCCTCCCTCAGCCCTGCTCATGGTCTCCCTTTCCGTATATATCAGAATCATTTCTTGTTTCCACCCTTGACTTATTCGTCTACCTTAAAATGGTGAAAGCATGTTCTCTGAAACGTTGGTGGCGATCTAACGCATTACTTGTCACGTCACACGAGACAGTATTGTTCGTAATGAACTCTCTGAGAATCTCACATCTCGCAAATGTAAATTGTTTTACGTTAAACAAATGTTGTTTATTATATTTGTATATTAAACACAAGTACATATAATAATATATATATGTATTTAAGATTTGAGGCTTTCACGGCGGTGACTATGAAGAAAGCAGTCTTCTGGGATTTGGCACCGTGTATATGTGGTGTTAACCGACGTTTCGGAGGAACGTATCGCCTCCATCTTTAGGGTAGAAAAACGTCGGTTAACACCACATATACACGGTGCCAAATCCCAGAAGACTGCTTTCTTCATATATATGTATTGTTTTTCGTGAAATAATGGCAACAAATTTTTGCTTCCGTGTAATTAATATGTTTTGAACCGAAAGGAATAATTTGAACATGTCATTTCCCATCATGGGTCGGATAGATCGGGGAATAACGTGACTAACAATGGAATCTGTAGCTGAGATTCGATTCTTATCACGAAAGTTTCTTTTTCTGTGAAATGGATTGTTCTTACCTGACAAAGTGAGACGACCAGAAAAGCTGCAGCGGAAAGGAGCCACAACGTCTTAGCTGCCATTTCTATAGTGACACTTAACTTCCGAACAAGGTAAATTCCTTCTATTATATTTTAATATAGAACTGAAATTACCTGCTGGAACTTCAAGTAATTCAAAAAGACAAGTGACTAAGACGTTGTGTGGCGAAGAGAAGGCTGATATTCTCTTTAGAGAAACCTCGACCAACTGATGACATTCGAGAATTTTCATCTATCTTTTATAGTCGGTTACCTAGAACTCTTCAATTATCTGAGAATCACGAATCATGACTTTAAAATGGATATATATTATTGTTATGAGTTATATACGTCTGCATTTGTCACGTGTTAAAACGTTGGATGTTTATTGTAAATACAAATAAAAATATTCCAGCTTATGTGTCGTCTTTAAAGCACGGTCGATTTTATCCACGAACCCTCAAGGTTTCTTGCCGATGACCGCAGGAAGTTACAAACGCCTTTTAAATTATGAAGACTTCTCTTAAAGTAAATTGATATTGGTTTCTTGCAGTTACCTTTGAATACCGAATTCAAAATAATTCTTACAAAAAAATATTTTTCATGCCTCTACTATGATTTCTGAATATTAAATAAAATTTTGTTTAAAGAACATTAAATGTTTTATTTTTCAAGAAATGCACAAATGAACAGTTAATGAAAATGACGTCATCATAGGCTTATCAGTTTGTCCGTTCGTTGACATGTTTCACCTCCGGAACTACCGATGTGAGTTAAGTCTGACATTATGTTTTCTCCTTTTGCTCCAACTTTGGAGCACAGGGCTGATTTCTCAGTTTCTTGATCGTTTTTACAGACTGTAGGACTCCTTGGACGGGTGATAAGCTCGTCGCAAGGCCTCTACCTAAACACAGGACAACACAAACGCAGAATAAACATCCATGTCTTGTGTGGGATTCGAAACCACGACCCCGGCTTCCGAGCGAACGAAGGCAGTACGTGCCTTAGACCGTTTGACATTATGAGGATACAACAAATGTTACTTGGCGAATCTGTATTTGGCTTGTGTCGGCCAGATATGACTAAAATATATTGAATTTTATTAATCTTCTAAAAAACTACGTATCGTAAATAAGTGTATGTCTCATTAAGCTCCATCACGTATATTCGTAATGTTTCAGCATCATGTTAAACGAATGTACCACTCATACACATTTACGTCCGTCTTAAAAGTCTTAAAGGTAACTTTATTTGTAATTGTTTCTCTTTCATAAACAAAAAAAATTAAAACTTAACCATTAGAAATTGTTACATATTACGGTCGTACTTTGCCATCTTCAGGCAACTGATCGGCCGCTGAACTGCTTACAGTGTCATTAACAATAATAAATAAATACAATTAAAGACCTTCATGCGTAGGTGTCGTTCATTGAACTGAGGAAGTTGAAACAGATCTGCGTGCTGATCATATGATGTAGGGTATTCTGATGCGTGTCTCGTTGCACGGGGCGTTACTCTCGTCAAGGACGTCAAAGCTTACGCTCAGGCATAAAATGAGCGACACTAAGTATTGTCCCAGTTGTATGAAGATTCAAATCGCTGTGATAGGTTATTCAGCGATGCTGCATGAATATTGTAGGGGATAGTGTACAAAGTAATAATGGGACATCATTGGGCATAGCATTAACTTTTTCTCGAAATAATGGAACTGAATTCAAATATAGTATAAAGTAGATTTCTATGAGTGTTTTATGATTATGTGGTTTTCTCTGGCTTATACGGAAGGAGCATTTAACTGGTTGATCCTCCGAGCCTTAATATGGGAGCTCCTTTGTTTTTTATTCTAACGTTGTTGCCACACAGGATGATTACGATTTTCAGAAATAACAAGAACTACAAATTTCACTCCCTTTTGAATAACGTACCCCAAATAAGCTGTTACTGAGTAAATAGGTTATGCAAATAACGAAATTTCCGGTCTAGAAAACCGAAATTAACGGCTGTGGGTATTCGTTGCGTTGACCACGTGACACCTTCTACCCGCAAAAAAAAAATGGCATTAACTTCGCCGACAAGCGGCGGTCGCTCGGTCAGTAGAGTTCACTTGCGGACTACAGGCCACGGAGTTTGTAATAACGAAATTGACAGTCGTTAAGTTATAGGAGGCTCAGCTTTTTGTTTTATTATATTTTTTTGTTTCGCAAGACATGTGAATAGGGCTACTACGTGTTATGAAATTCGAAGTAATGACGATATTTCACGAGAATAAACTTAAATTCACTAATGAAACACACTCTCACAGTATGTTTGACATAAATAGGAAAAATTAAAAACCTGCTGTTATGGCTCCAAATTCGACATACAAAACTGCGACGTGATGCAAAATTTATGTGTCCTCATTTATAATCAACATATCAAAATTGGTTTAGAAAGCTAGTTGTATTATACTTTATCGTAACATTGTAGATTAATGATATCGATTGATTAAGGATTAATTTAATTTTGCTGTTTTCTCTGAAAGGGTTTATATTCTCGAAATAGATGGGAAGAGGGTCACAAACGGTAAGTAGATATAGGTTTCAAATGGAACATTGTTACCTACTTAAAGTCGCTTAGACGGACCGAGGGAAATCAAGACCTCAGCCTAAATTTGGTTAAGTCATGAGATAAAACGCCACTCCAAATTTACATTTAAAAATCTTGTTTTTATTTCATATTTCGAAACGTAAACTGTTGTTATTAGGTTACATAGACAAATTATTGTAAGAACATTTGTTAAAATGTGGAAATATATAAAAATGTAAATAATACTTATGATAATGAGATTAGTTCGGATCCACCTTAATTTGACAAAGGCATGAGCACAAATGGGCATGTACTGTCTTCGCTCGCTTGGAAACCTGGATCGTGGGTTCGAATCCCACTCAGGGCATGGATGTTTAGTTTGTGTGTGTGCGTTTTTCTGTGTTTGTCTACAGGTAGAGGCCTTGCGACGAGCTGATCACCCGCCCAAGGAGTCCTACCGAATGTGTAAGATGTAGAAAAACCGAAGTGAACGGAGAAGTTCATGGAGGTAGGCCTAGGCCCACTGGGGCTGTAGTGCAAAGGAAAAGAAAATGAGCACAAATGAGCTTGCCGGGATGGCGCAGTCAGTATAGCAACTGGCGAAGGGCTGGGCAGCCGAGGGGTTGGAGTCACGAGGTCACGAGTGGCACCCCTATTTACACAGATTGACACTGGGCGCTCTAGCGAAGCATGGTCATAACACAACACGTAAATTTTTTTTCCTTGGCACTACAGCCCCAGTGGGCCTAGACCTATCTCCATGAACTTCTCCGTTCACTTCGGTTTTTCTAGATCTTACACATTCGGTAGGACTCCTTGGGCGAGTGACCAGCTCGTCGCAAAGCCTCTACCTGTACACAAATACAGAAAAAGGCACACACACATCCATGCCCTGAGTGGGATTCGAACCCACGATTCCGGCTTCCGAGCGAGCGAAGACAGTGCACGCCTTAGACCGCTCGGCTACCGTGACCGGCAGTGTATAAGAATAATAATAATATGGGTAATCATTATCATTATTGTTGATATTTCGCTCTTAGCTCGTCAAGCACTTCAGTAGATGGACTTAATGATTATCATTACTTGAAGCACTATGCTACAAGCTGTAAGGCCGCGGGTTCGATTCCCGATTAAATCATTCGATTTTTTTTTTCAATTGACCTAATCCTTCAAGCCGCACTATGGCCCTGGGATCGACAGAGCCTCTAGCAAAAATGAGTACCAGGAATCTTTCTGAGGGGTAAAGGCCGGCCGGCGCGTAAGGCTGACAACCTCAACCGCCATATGTGAACCGATTGTCTAGAAAATGTGGGAACTTCAACTTCTCACAGCCCTGTGGGGCTCCGTGGCCTGTTACAGAGAGAGCTTTACCTTTTTTACCTTTACATTATAATACATATCGTATCTTATGTAAATTCATAAGCTTTACTAATCACTTCTAAATTATTTCTTGATTATATTATTATTATTATTATTTATATCGTCATCATCTTGTATATTACAATTTCAATTCTTGTTATTATTATTATATTTTATTAGCATCGTTACTCATATGTTAAATTTGCCATGTTTTGTTCTTTCTCACACCCCTGCTCTCTTTGTAATTGGCCCCCTGAGTGAGCATATAAATAAATAGGAATGTAGTTGAATTATTATTATTATTTTATTAATTTATGTTTATATTTCCTCTCATACCATCATGGTTGGCATGATCGCACCAATTGAATGATTATTATCTGTATTATACATTTTGCCTTGTTTTATCTTTGTTTTGTGTTTGTCTCGTTTCTCGTTATTACTGTATAAGTCGATTATGGGCAGTCGAATTGGATAGCTATGAATAGCCCGCTATAACTTCTTAATTCGATTATGTGCAAAAATACTGTCTCCCAAATTTTTCTGTGATAAAAATAAATATATTTATATATCTTATTTAATATCCAAATAGAATATGACTGTAAGTCCAATTATCTGTTCCTCCCTCGCTTGTATGATATACTGTATTATCGGACAATAAAACAACAGGCAGATATTTTTAACTCTTATAAATAACAACAGTTTATATTACATTTATATAAAAATGTAGTGCGGAAACCAAGTACCGGTGTAAAGTTGTAAGGCTTTGTTAATGTAACGAGTTTTTATGATATCCCATGTACTCATACAGTCCGACCGCCATTTTGTTGTCCGGTAATATGATCCACGTAGTCATAGAAATAATGTTCATAAAAAGAAGTTTAATTTTATTAACAACAATATTAAGTATAATACATAATATTTACAAAATTTACATTTTTACAACTGTTCAGTACAGGAATGTAACACGTGTGCCAAAACTTGACACCAACGTTTATACCTTTGTTTACATTAACTTTTGGTTATTGTTTGTTAAATGTAGGTTTTTATTACGTTCATGCCGTGAAATTAAATACGTTTGTTACATATCTGAATATTCTTGAGATACAGCTGAAGCAATATTTTAGACTCTAATTAAAAATTGGAAAATAAAAAGCTATAGTTCAAATGAAGATCGGCAGGAACATAAAGAGGAAAGAACTAGAAGAGGCAGTTAAGTGAAAGTGGGCCGTGATCGCATACTCGTATTACGTATTACGTATATATACATGGCAGTACTCTAAAAACCACTTATAAAATTTTGTTTGGAACATTATTCCTCAACCGCCACTCCATGGCCAATTTTGTACCTGTCCGTACAAACTTTTATTACTACGAGTCAAAGCCTTCTATTTCTTAAAACTATTGATGGAAGAAGTGACCACCACCTTGCCTCTTGGGCCCTGTCCGCGTAGATTGTGTATGAAGCACAAACATCATGTTTATTTGACAATTTAATTTATATTTATATCTGTATAAATTCAACGGTCCGTAGTATACCATTAGGTATTTTACCAGTCCACATTAAAGTCTGGGTTGAAAAACACTGGTTTAATGCATGCATTGTACAAGTTATATACGAAACATTTGCACATGTTACTGTAGTTCACAGACAATCATTGTGAAATATACAGTGGGATTAATATTTTTAAGATTTTATATGATCTATTTATTTGCCACATTTCTTGTCGCGAAATGTAGCTCATTTTCATTAACTTTACATTATTTTGAGATCTGGGGTCCTCACGGTTATGGCTATGAAGAATACTGCCTTATAGGATGCGAATACACTAAATCACATTCCCAGAAGGCAGTAATCTGTACATCATATTGTTTACATTGGAAAATTTATGTGCAATTTTCTACTTCCTGCCATAATATCGTGACATGACGCCTGAAAGCCGGAATAGTTCATTGCTAGGAAACGGCCCGGTAAACAGGTTCCCGCGGAAATGAATACGCATGGAACAATAGAAGAACCCGTTTCTAAGCAAGAGATCAGTAAACACACAACAATAAGAGTATTGTTGGATGGGTGTTTTCTATTCGGTCCGTGAAAGGTGGTTATAAAGGGAAGTTCAATGGAGAATAGTTAGTCGAGTTCCGGAGTTCCAAGTGAACAGTTAATCGAGAGTTGGCCTCTGCCACGAGATGGCAGTCGAAGGTGAAGAGAAGAGAAGACACAGTGTTGGCTTGGGAAGTCAGTAACAAGTTGTATAAATGTGCAGTGAATTCGGTCATCAACCAAAAACCTTGTATACTTCACGCGCACCCCAAACACGTGATAATATAAAAGACTTTCCCTGTGATTAAAGAGTGGCGACATATAAATGATCAATTTACGAGTATTAACATGGTAGTTTGAGGCTCTTATGGCGGCCGCTATGAGTAGTGCAGTCTTCTGGGTTGTCTTTCCGTGTAGTTTGAAGAAAGTCCCACGTTTCGGAGAATATATCGTGTCCATCTCCAGGGTCGAAGTGTAAACCAACGAAGAAATTAACTCAGCTTTCCACCAGCTTCGGCTGATTTCTTGTTCGGCTTACTTTTGACCCTGTAGATGGAGGCGGTATTTTCCTCCGAAACGTCAGGCTCTCTCTGACCTACACGACTTGACAACCTAGGAGACTCTTCAAATTCAACAAGTGCTTAATTATGATATAACAGTTTTCGACTTAAGTTAATTAAAGCAATTAATATAAATAAAAACAAATGACTTTGAAATAATCAGTACAAAATATTTTAAACATTTCAGACGTAACAATGCCGTAGAAGTGTACAGTAAGTAGACGTATAGGATAAACATTTAGTTTCTTTGAGGGCTGCATTAAATCTGTACCTTAGACATCGTTTTACTCAAGTGCAATTATGAACTGGGCCAGGTGGAGGCTATTGGATTTCGGACAACGTCGCTAGCACATGAGGTCGCTGTATCTGTGTTTCAAGTTCAGGATCGTCCAGATGGTCCAGCTCATTTTCTGGGTCTGCCTCAGGACTACGCTGTGATCTTCCCTGAGGCTGATACAAATTCAGTTTTTCTGACGGATAATACTCCTCGTAATGGTGATAGTTTGCAGGGAAATATTTGATTGCTATGTGTGGTGAAGTGTAATATTCATTGGGTTTGTTATTTTCCATTGAACCGTTTACTTTGTATTCGAGTTCGTCCTGTGAAGATTGGCTACCGCGTTCTGGCGAAGTGCTTTGGCTTTCTTTAGCCTTCCAAATATGTTTCTCGACTTTAGAGACAGGCGAATTTGTTTGGCTATTATGTTTCTGGGATTTATAGTGAATGCCTCCTATGAACCGTTTTAATTCTTCATCATGTGTGACGATCATATCATCGTCTCCATATTCGTTGTACTCACCAATGTTTTGGCCTTTATGTTTTTGAGCAGAAACTTTGGTTTGGCGATCATTCAATGTAACGTCTTCAGGGCTTTTAAGCCCAAATTTTTCATAGAAGCCATGTCTATTATTTGGCGAGAAATTTTCAGAATGGTAATTTTCAAACAGTACCTTATCGATACTGTCGTCATAATCTTCGTCTTCGTGTAAATGGCTTTCTGCGTTATTAGCCTCCTGATAATCGTTAACATGATCATAATCATCATCATTATCTTCATAATCATCATCATCATCATAATTATCATGACAGTGTTTCATTTCGTTATAACCAACGATTCCATCGTTATGAGAAGGAAGATTAAAGTTATTTTTATAAGACATATCAGCATTAAAATTTGTGATCGTTGGAGGGGGGACTGTGGACTCTGCAACAAGTGGAAATTTGAATCCTTTGCAACGTTCATGGGCTTTGGGACTTTCGAATCCGGCCGTGAGTCTCTCCTTGCCATTTGGGTTCCCCAGTAATGGATATATTTTGTCAATTTTGTAATCTAGTGGGACTTTCGATGACGGTTGAAACCTTTGGTTATAGAACCTTCCGGAGAACGTTTGATCTTCCAACTCACCTGTTCGCCTGTTGTCAGATTTTTGTTTCCGTTTGGATGCGTATTCATTGTGAGTTCGGGCGGGAAATTCGTGTATTTTTACACTTACCCATTCATCTTCTTTATCTTCCTTTGTCTGTTCTGGATATTCCTCCGACTTATCAGCCGCTTCAGGGAGACCTTTTATTAAAGACGCTTTTACATTTTTGTCGCAAGATGTCGTCGTTGTTTTTACAACAGAAGGTTTTTTATAATTAGACCTATACCAGGGGTTCGAATTCTGTTTCTCTTCGTCGTAATATGTTTTAGTCCTAGCAGGTTTCATTACATTCAAATTATTAGCCTTATTATATTGTGCTTTATCACCCTCTTCCATCCTTTTATTACATGACAGAGCAATTTGATTTTCAAATTTAATTTGATTTGATTTTAAATCGTCTATGTTTGGATTTATCAGAGTGTGGATTCTTTCTCTACTGTAGTCTTTCAACTTGATATCATTCGCTGTTTTCGAATTCATATGACCCCAATCCTTATTTTTCCATGAAGGTACATATTCATTTTTACCAAGCATCTTACTCATAGATTCTTCAATCTGAAGCTGTAGTGCATCATCACTGAGGTCTAGACTTAGATCTTCTGTTTTTTCTTGTCTATTGATATTAAATTTAGGTTTACCGAGACTCGTACCTAATGAATGCGTATTATAATCAGGTCCTTGTGAGTAGTTTATGTCCAAGTTAGCATCTGGAACCCTCTCTGTGTTGAAAGCAGTAAATTTTCCTAGCAAGGAGTGTCGAGCAGTTTCTGTGGCCTTCAGAACTCTGCCGTCTCTGGGTTCTTGTATACATCCGTCGCTGCACTTTCTTGTAGATCCGCCCATGTGAGGCACCCCGAAGATTCCATTTTTTAGTTTCCATTGTTTATATCCTTCGTGTAACGCTGTTGTTTCCTTGTTGTAAGTCGGTACGGCGGCAGAGGCTTGTATGTAATAAGACTCGTATTTTGAACGTCCTTTTTCGTCCTCTTCCATATCCTCGTCGTAGTACATTTTAGTTTGAGACTGTTTAACTGCTTTCAAATTATTAGGAATGTGATAGTTATTGTACTGTATAATGTCTCTCCCTTCCTTGTCCTCATCATATGGCAGTTGAATTTTATTTTTTAATTCAATTTTATTTGCTTCAGGGTACTCTACCATTGAATTTTTCCCCAAGTATATTTTTTCTGTGCTGTGGTCATTCAGTTTCATACCAGTGTGTATTTTCTTGTTCCTACTATTCCAGCTTTCATTGTTGGGTGAAGATGTATTCGTTTCTTCATGTCCATATTTTCCAAGCATCTTACCCATAGATTCTTCAATCTGAAGTTGTAGTGCATCGGCACTGAGCTCTGGACTCAGGAGCTCTTCTGGTTTTCCTAATTTGTTTATGATAAATTTAGGTTTATCAAGATTCATACCCACTGAACGCGAATTGTAATCATATCCTTGGGAGTATTTGATATCTTTTTCAGGAAGCAAAGCTTCATCAGAAATTTCGAATCCTTTGTCTGCATTTAATGTATTATACTTCAATCCAATCTTGGACTTAATTTCTGGATGTAACTCCTCTTTAAGAAATGCATACGAGTCAAAACGTACAGGCATTTTACTTGCAACATCTCCAGTTCCAATTCGTTGATTGTTTTTGTTAAGCTCCCTATAATCGAGGCTCTTTACCTCTTTTGAGGGATCCTCTTGTTCTTTATCACTAGATAAATTATTCGCAGCTTGTTCATAGCTAACAGGAGGAAGGTAATATGTTTCATCTGTGGTCTTCTCTTCTTTAATGCGATTATTAGAACGAATTAAATTTTCTTTGTCAATTGTATTATCAGGAAAACGTCCATTGTTCCGTTCCAGAGCTCTCCCTTGTGGGCTAAAATTATTAGGGATAGATTTTGTAAAGTATTCTTCATTAATTTCAGGAAGATTATGAGATTGCTTCCCTTCTGCTCCTACGCTGTTCTTCTCTGTGGGGGAGAAGGCTACAGACTGAAGTGTATTTCCTACTTTAGTCTGAAATTGTGGGTTATACTGAGGTCCTCTGACGCCGTATGTTTGATAATTCTGCAGATCGTCTTTAAGATCTATGTTTTCGCTACTGGACCTATCGCTTCTGTGGTGATTGAAGTGGCCATAGGAAAAACCCGTTTTTGTGTATATATCAGGATTTCCGACATACTGTGTCCACGTTTCAGTGTTGTGGACGCCCTCGTTGTGCTCAATATTCTGTTGCAGAGGCAACACATAATCGTATTTTCCAGGTAGAAATAAATTCTCTACATGATGGTCTATGTTTGCTTTTTCCTGTGTCAGGAATTCTTTACTTCTTTGATCATTTATATATTTTTTGTCACTTTTAGCGGCGAAACATTCCCTGATATGTTTTTCTCCTATATTTATCCTCTTGCATTTCAGATTATGTTCCTTTTGGTGGTTGGTTCCTTGTTCTCCATTTTTTCCTACCGAAGTAAGAATGGCATTCAGTATCAAAGGAGAGTTCGCGTTAATTGTCTTGTCGTTCCGAATGAACGTTAAATCGCGATAAGTTTGGTGATTCAGTTTCTTGTCTGCCTGGAAATCATTTCCTGCATTTGTCGAATACAAAATCGATTGATCTGAATCCATGCCTTCCTCTGCTTCGGAATCCAATCCGTCATCATGATAATCATTGCGTTGACAGAAGACAGGATATTTACAATTCCTGACGTGGTTGACGTTATATGTTTCGGGAAAGTATTCTGTTGTATTTCTAAATAATAAATCTCCTCCGTTTTTGTCGCTGTCTTCAAGATATTGTGTATTACGGTGGAGCTGTATTCCAAAGAGTTTATTTTTCAGTTTGAGAAGTGAAATATCTCTATTATTTAAGCTTTCAGTACACGGTGACATTACACGGGAGTCACCTTCGTGATTGCTGTCCTGCGCAGACTTAGTGCCAATCGGAAATATCTGTTGATGCTGCCATGAATATGCTTTGGTCGGATGTACATAAGAAGACCTACGTTTTATCTGAGATCTTTTCCATCTATCCACGTCATGTCTGTTTGTACTTCTGTCATTAGTACTTATGTCTTCATTCCTGCCATATTGTTCTTCAGTTTCATAATTATGATATTTCGGACTTGCAAAAAATACAATTTCTTCGTAATTATTTGTGTTATCAATTGGATATATATAACCCGGGACCATATCTATTCTTCTATGGACCATTGGTGGAAGAGGTATAATATTTGTGTTGTCCGAAACGTCTTCTCCTGTACCGCCTTGGACATAGTAGTGGTGTTGATTTTCCAAATGGCCTGTATTTTGAATGTCATATTTCCCTACGCGTTTCTGATGAACATACCTGCCTGGTACTTTAAGATTTCCTGTCGCATCCTCTAATATAGCTGTTCTAGTCACTTCATTTCCAGCTCTTGCTTTGTTGCGCATGCCCTCTCTCGAACTGTCCACGCTATACAGGGTGCCTGCCCCTTCATCATATTTCGGCTGAACTCCTGGCAAAACTGTAACAGGATTTGGGGATTCCTTGAGCCTGTACTCTGTTCCGGGAATCTTATTTATATATCGTGAAAGTGCGTAGTTTACCTTATGATTATTATTTTCTTCTTCCCAGAGAGAATCCGTTCCCAAAACATTAACACCCTTGTTACTGAGGTCTTGTGTTCCAACGGAGTACACCCAGGATTTACCTTCAAACGTTGGCGTGTAATTGAAGCTGTCAGGGTTATTGGTTGTATGCGGCAACTCTGTGATATGTTCTGGGTTGTCTGTTTGAAGCAGGTGATCAAACCTTCCCTTTCTTTCATCCAAGACTGCTTTATTCTGTTCACAGGCAGAGTGGTGGCCATTTCTGCATATGAAACGGCTATATCTAGTGGAATAATTGGGTAAACGATGTGATGTAATTGGATGTTCAGTGTGTTGATGATCCCTTGTGGGCGAACGAGCTGATATATAACTTTTTATTATTAGATCATCCGTATCAGAAAGTCTAGAGGAATTGCTGATATTTTCAACCCGTGAACCGTACTCTTCGCTGTAAGCGTGTGTTCCTCCCAATTTAATACCTCTGTAGTCAAAATCGGAATTGCTGTAACTTGAGGTATGGGGCATAGACGTTTCTATAAATGTTTTCTCGTTATGTGGTAACACAGAATGATCTTCAGAGGCGATGGAGCCAAAATAATCTTTGGTACTGGGATCATAATCTGCGTTTTCATCATTAGTAGCCCGTTTTGTCCTGCTTCTGCGGTGATAGTCACATTCGGTATCGTGATACCTGCGCCCTGCATTAGTGAAGTAGGCTGGGTCACTGCAGCCTCTAGGTGTATAGCCGTTGTGGTATTCCTCATTGAATTCTTCGCTGCTGTAATATAAATTTCAAGGATGTTCAGAGGAATTCCTGTTAGAGTATTTAATAGTTTCAGACACACAGAAAGGCACCGAACTTCTTTGTATCTGGAGGCCCTGAGTTAGATTCTCGGCCTGGAGGTGGGATGTCCTGACTGAAGTTTTTCATGATTTTCATCAGTTATTCCAGTTAAATTTTGGGTTACTGCCTGCCATACCCTACCCAAATCATGATTTGTAACATTTATTCTCATTCGGTAGTTGGTAAAGCTTTGTTCAATAAATTAATAAAGAAGAAAAAATATGCGACTTTCCGATTCGGAGTCAAATAATAACCACAGTATTAATTAGGAATATCTGTAACATTTTGATATTAAAGAATGAAATGTAGCCGAAGCCGATACTTCGGCCTTAATTACGGATGTAACTACCGGATGCTGAGAATGCGCAGAATTCATATTTAAGGGCATGCAATGAAAGGATTTTATAATTTTTTCTTAGAATGTAAAATTGATCAAAATTCCCACGAATTTTTTCCTGGGGCATATATTTCCCCCCCTTTCATCATATCTGAACATAACATCGTATCAACAAATTAAAGAATTAACTCATGTTTAACAAATTCTTACATTCCTTTTATTATTTAATCACTGAAGAAGGAAACGGCAGGTTACCTTATGGTGATATACCACGTTTCTTAGCCACAGAGAAGACCAGAAATCGTATGTTTGTCTTTACATTTCTAGATGGCGGACGGAGAGACGAAATATTGCGACCTGAATAAACTTTTACGTAGAGCTTACCCGTAGCTTCCCCTAAGGTAGCTGTTTGCGCAGTCATCGCCAGGCCGGTCAGGCGCCTCTCTGTAGCCGCAGTTCCTCTGCAGTAACTGCTTGTCAACTTGCGCCATCAAGCCTGTAACGAAATTTGAGCGCTGTTATTTGGGTCGTGCCTTTTTGTTCCTCTGTATGCTTCAGTTCAGTTTTATTTAAGGGCATATAACACCGGGTAGTCTAATAAACGGCCCTAATGAAGACGTTCATGAAAGAAAATAAGTAGTCCATGTACACCAGTGGTTCCCAAAATTTTCGGATCACTGCCCCCTTATTTCACATAAACTCATCCCCAGTGCCCCTTGTCCTACCCTATAAGAATCATTCTTCAGAATAGCGTTTTGCATAACCCACTAAGGAAGATAATAACAATAAAATAAGGGTAGCCGGGATAGCGTAGTTGGTATACCTACTGGCTATGGGCTGGACGACCAAGGGGTCGGAGTTTCTAGTCCCCGATAGGGTCTCCACGTCATCCAGACCGGCTCTGAGGTCCACCCAATCTCCTATCCAATGGGTACCGAGGACTCTTTCCCGGGGTTAAGGCTGCCTGGGCGTGAAGCTAACCACTCGCCTCAAACTAGTGCCGAGGTCAAAAAAATGTGGATCTATACATCCAGTATACGCCTCCATGGCATAATGCTGAATTAGATAAGCACAGGGGCAACTTTACCTTACATTTACCACATTTAGCAACCCTCTATCTATGGCTCTAGATCCCTTGTGGGCCTTGGCCGCTTTTTCAGAGTCTTAATCCCTACACAGCCTGTAAGACTCCTTGGACGCGGGATCAGCCCGTCGAAAGGCCGCCACCTACACTCAGAGTAACATAAACGCAGAATAAACGCAAACAGACTTCCATGCCTCGAGTGTGATTCGAACCCACGACCCCAGTGTTCGAGCTGACGAAGACGGTTCATACTTTAGACCGTACAGTCACTGTGATCGGCGCATTTAGTAACTACTTCACTGTTACTAAATTCTTAATGGATGGATGGGCTTGATAAAGTGATACCACCTTCCCAGTGTCTGGTCTAGAGTCACTTCAATCGTAAATAAGCGAATAACCCACGATCCCGGCTTCCGAGCGAGCGAAGACAGTGCATGCCTTAGACCGCTCTGCTACCGTGACCGGCAGTGTATAAGAATAATATATAAGAATTCAGTTCGTACCTCACAGGAAACAGATCCGAACCCACGATCCCGGCTTCCGAGCGAGCGAAGACAGTGCATGCCTTAGACCGCTCGGCTAGCGTGACCGGCAGTGTATAAGAATAATATATAAGAATTCAGTTCGTACCTCACAGGAAACAGATCCGAACCCACGATCCCGGCTTCCGAGCGAGCGAAGACAGTTCATGCCTTAGACCGCTCTGCTACCGTGACCGGCAGTCTGTACGTTACAGAGTATAAAACCTCTTGCCTGCGACGGGATTCGACTCTTCGGTCATCCAGCTCGTAGTCTAGTTACTATTCCGACTGAGCTATTCTGGCTTCTTGGCTGTACCTATGCCGCCTGCAGCCTGCTACTGATACGTTTCAGTGCTATTGCCAGAATAGTCTGCAACAGAAGTGCACAACACGCGACACGACATATGTTCCAGGCAACTAACACAATCGTGTCTGTCATGTTGCTCTCTTGTCGTTTCTTCGGTCTGTTCAAAATAGACGGTTCATAAATGAGTTTGTCGTGTTGTATGTTGTGCCGTACGTTCATCTCATGTTTTGCATGTTTCGTGTAGACCCTGCGTTAGAGACATCAGTGATGTAACTCACCTGTGAGTCGCGTGTCTTTTGCTTTTCTCTGTGGAACATCCACATGATACTGGTAAGTTCTAAGAGGTGCTTCCGGTTTGCGTTTGGCGAGTCGCGTCACCTTGTACTTAGAAGCATATCTAGGTAACATAGGGAAGGAACACGTTAGCGGACAGGCTAAGTAATGGACACCCTTGTATAAAACGGGGATCACATCTTTAAAGTACCCTGTTTATAACACTATACTGCAGCATCCTGTTGCGCTGTATATTCTAGCTTCGTGTTTCCACTCCTAGCCGTCTTTGCGCAACGTCGTCGGCATTATGAATAGTTAGCAAACTGAAAGAATTTTTAACTTTCTAAATTGTAAAAGGAACTCCAACGCAAATAAAATGTAAAGCTATCCCTGTAGCAGGCCATGAAGGCCCATAGGGTTGTGAGACGTTGAGGCTCCCACATTACCTTGACAATCGGCTCAGAGATGGCGGTAAGGTTGTCAGCCTTACGCGCCGGCCGCGCTTCACTCCCCAGGAAAATCGTTTAATTAATTAATGGTACTCATTTCTGTTAGAGGCTGAGTCAACCCCAGGGCCTAGTGCGGCCGGAAGGATTAGGACAATTGAAAAAAATCAATAAAATTCAATAGAACATGCCTATAAATGAGAATAAATTCAACGGAATAATAATCTAAAAATAACCTAAAATAAAATATTTTAGAAGCATCATACATAACAGCGTGAGAACAGAGCAGCGGGTTCCTTTAACCCAACGTATTATACACCTGATGATGGCAAGTTAGGCCGAAACATGTAGCATTGTAAAGAATATACGAAGGCGCTCAAGTGTGAATATTAATATATCGACGAAGTTGCACAAAGACGGCAAGAGGTGATAGCACGAAGTTAGAACACACTCTTCTACATGTTCAGAATAAAATTCTCTGCAGAATATCGCAAGAAATCATGGAGAACACTTTTAAATTACTTTATCGATATGTTTAGGCTCTAAATGCAGAAACATGGGAGCACTCAGAAGAACAGAATGAAGCTGCTTTTAAATTTCTTTGGAATATTTTCTTGTAATTGTCCCCAATATATCGCTAATATTTTATCTTTATTAGAGATATACTAAACTGTTACACCTCTTAATACATAACTAAATACTAGAAGTCCACCACGTATTGCTAGTTTAATAGGAGTAAGTGAAACCAATTCTGTCGGTATATTAGTGGTGAATTCGAGGAGTCGCTGTACTTGTAAATCCAAGAATGAACGAATCGTGAAGTTTATTATTATTATTATTTAACTGCAAATGAGTTTTCACCCGGTGGCAGTGGTACTACAATAAGACAACAGACAAATAACGCACATAAACACGTTCAAACAAAACACAGCACACAAACAAATGGTTACAGATAAGCTAAAAGATAAAGTTATCAGTGTACCTAATTTTTCAATTAAGCACTGTGTCAAGAAGGCATAGTGGGACTGGAGGTATAGTTCCACTGTCCTTGACCTCGACACTAGATGGAGGTCAGTGGTCATCTTGACGCCCGGTGCGATATAGCCCGGCTGGGGAGGCCCCATAGCCAATCTGAACGCTATGGACGCTATGCCCCTGCCGGGAATCTAACCCTGGTTGTCTAGCCCATAGCCCAGTCGCTATAACGACTGAGCTGTGTCGGCTCTCGTACACGTTTAGGGAGCCTGCATATAATGCGACCGCATGAAATAAGTTTTACGCTTTCTGCTTACTTCTTAGGCTGATGTTTTGGCCTCGGCACGTGCAGCTCGCAATCGGGCGAATGTTTGGGCTCCTCCGTACGAGGAGGAGGGACCTCGAGTTTGTAGTCATAAGATCTCCCCACAAAGACAGGCTCCTTCTTGGCAACTTGGAGCTGGTAGTCGTAGGAGAACGGACGTCCATCCTTGAATGCTTGAGGTGGCACATCCACTGAATGTCTATGCTCGTACGCTTTTGTTGTCAGCGGATGCTTCGGCCCCTCCGCGTGGTAGGGTAGATACTGGCGGTAAACACAATTTGTAAGTCAGCTTATTTTACTTTCCAGGCCCCGTCATCGAAATATTTACACACTTACTTACTTACTCATGGAGCTGAGCCCTTCTGGAGGAGCCGCCAATTCTGCAGCTACTCAAGAATTTCCCAGCATTTTATGGAACCCGAAGGTTCATTACCGTGTTCACAAGAGCCCTCCACTGATCCCCATCCTGAGCCAGATTAATCCAATCAATATCATCCCTCTAAGATCCGTTTTAATATTGTCCACCCACCTACGCATTGGTCTTCCCAGTGGTCTCTTTTCTTCTGGCTTTCCCACCAATATCCTATACGCATTCCTCGTCTCCCCCATTCGTGCTACATGCCCTGCCCACCTCATCCTCCTTGACTTGATCGTTCTAATTATACTTGGAGAAAAGTACATGATATGAAGCTCCTCATTATGCAGTTTTCTCCAACCTCCTGTCACTTCATCTCTCTTCGGTCCAAATATTCTCCTCAACACCCTGTTCTCGAACACCCTCGCTCGAAATATTTACTGTGTAGGTATTCCGAGTGAGTCTCTCATAAATTTTTATGGGTTATTTAACAAAGATTTTTGTCATAGTTTCAGTCATTCTAAGCAGAAAGTTGTATATGCATGTGTGTCCTATTCCTAACGGTTTCCGAAGTAGTTATTTCACTGTACAGTTCCAACATTGTTGATAATAAAGAGATATTACGTACTGTTTATAATACCGGTATTTATTGCTGAAGTGACGAAGTTGGTACAGTTTACCAATATAATACATTTTAAAATTCCACCGTCAACATCAATACACTTTGCAGCTCGTGTGAGGACACGGTGTGCTGTTCGCCTGTACATTGCGCAGCGAAATGGCTCTATCTCGGAAACCGCTCGGAATAGGATACATGCACACGTACACATTTTTGCTGAGAATGGCCTATACTATGACCTCCCAGAATATTGACCTTTCCTACTGGAACATCCTGTATAGTGTCGGATAATACTCATAGATGAGTTGGAAATGACTTGGAAGGAAACGATAGTGGTCTACTCGAGGTTTGTATCCCAGAATGTCTTAAATGAGTGAGCAGAACTACGAAAACAATCAGTCAAACTACCGTATTTACGCATGTATAGGTCGCGTGCGTGTATAGGCCGCAGCACAATTTTCAGACAGAAATTATAGAAAAAATTATTTTCTTGGAATATTATTTCAGGAGTAGAACACCCTGTATTACTAATTATGAATATAATTTTTTTAAATGAAGTGTGATTTCGAATATTTCGAATATAAGCCGCACCCCAGTTTTCCTCTTGAATTTTTGGCAAAAAATGTGCGGCCTATACATGCGTAAATACGGTATCCGGTGCCCTGGTCGAGATACCAACTGAGTACCTCGCTATTACAAGTCTAGAAAGTTATTTCTATTTGGTCTCCTTCATCAGCTCTTATAGAAGATATGCCAATTGAAATGATTAAATCAGGCTACAGTCAATTAGTATAGCCTGTTTGTTGTTTCGTCAGCTGTTTAATTCCTTACTTACTCTTTCCTTTGTGGGCGAGTACCACGCTACGAGACGTACGGAGGCTTGGCGGTAAATCTGAATGCATTGCTAATGTCGGCACGGGATGTGGGTCAGTGGTTAGCTTCACGTTGCGTGAAAGATCTTTCTGTACTTTTTAATCGGAGGCTGGGTGGGTGTCAGGGCCTGTCTTGACGCGGTGTGAAGAATACACCTGGGGCTTACTCGATCGACTAATAAGTTTAGTGAAGGCCATGCCATAGATTAGGCTATTATTTGCCGGCTTCCCACCACGGCGGGCCGGGTTCGATCGCGAGTCAGGTCATGTGGGATTTGCAGTGGAAAAAGTGTTACTACAGCATGTTTTCTCCAAGAACTTCGCTTTTCGCTGCCAGTTCTCATTCAACCGACATCCGATACTGGTACAATAGGCCAATTAGTGACGAACGTACCAAGTGGACTCAGTCTCGCCCCACCACAAGTCGAGGGTGTCCAGTCGAAGGTAGTGATTTGCGAAATGTTGTAACAAGTTGTATAAAGGTCGAATAAATTCGATCAAAACCCCGTCTTTTAGTCACGCAGGACCCGGATACGTGACAGTATGAACAAGCAGAGTGTAAGCGTCGAGATACAGTCTGTAAAAGACGAAGTGAACCTACCTGACGGCGTTCAGAAGGCGCTCCACACTCCACAGCTTGCAATTCCGACGCGACGTCCAATGCCCAGGGTACTATGCTGAAGGACGAAGATTCGCTGTCTGAGTATCCTCCAGCATACTGTAAGAAAGAATTGTCACTCTTGTTTGAAACGCTGACGTAGAATATTCTGCGCATGTGCATACTCGTACCTTCCTTGAGCACGCAGAATTCTTTCATTTCCTCAGATGGAGGCCAGCTATCCTGCCTCTTATTTTTTCGATTTTCTTCAGTCCCGCCAGACAGATACTGGGATAGTAGCTTTTCTAATATGTTTGACGGACTGGAAAGGATTAGAAAGGAAGCGTCCATGGCCTGTTTATCATAATATTCCATCGTTTTATTTGGAGGGATCAAAGTGTTTTACATACCTTATTGATCTTGAAGAATTCTGTCTCGTGTGATGAAACGCTATTGATTCCAGTGAAAGTCAGCCGACGTTTCAGAAGAATATATCGCCTCCATGTTCAGTGTCAGAGAGCAAAGCCCAAAGGAAACCAGCTTGAAGCAGGCAGCTGAGGGCTCTGATCGCTTGCATACTTCACGCTGGTCTCTTGCTTGTCTTATTCATTGACTCCAAAATTGGGCGATATGTTCCTCTGATGCATCGGTTGACTTCCGCCGGACGTTACAGCGTAACGCAGCCCAGCGTTACAGCCCAAAAGATGGAATTCTTCACAAATTGTTTGGTTCTACAAAGAAGTGAGGTTCATACTTACGTCTTGTGGCTTTTTGTAACGGAGATATGAACTGCTCGTCATCTGGAAAATGAAAACTAATAAATTAATTTAATTTGATCAGATATTATATAGTTGTAAATTTATTAATATGAAATGAACAACTAAGTGCCTCGTGTAGTTTTTTTGTTCGAGAAGTTAACAGTCGCTTAACTAACTAAAAAACTCCTTCCTTTTATGTGACTGAAGATTCAGTGCCGGGCCGCCTCTGTGGTCTAGTGTCCACAGTTCCTGACTACAGATCCAGAGATTCCGAGTTCGATTCCCGGCGCTAACAGATTTTCTGAGTAGTAGAGGGTCTGGAACGGGGTCCATTCAGTCTCGTTATGATAATTGAGGAGGTATTTCAAGGAAATAGCGGATCCCGTCTACAAAACCGAGATTAACGGCCTTGGGAATCCGTTGCGCTGACCACGCGACATCCTCCACCCGCAAAAGTTGGCAGTAACTTCGCAGACAAGCGGCGGTCGCTCGGTCGGTATAGTTTGCTTGCAGACTAAAAACCATGGAGTTTTAGTTTTTTTTTTTTTTTAAGTTTAGATTCAGTGCCGTGACGTTCATAAGGCTTTGACTATGAAGATTATTTCATTTTGGGATGTGATGCCGTGTGGTCTGGTAAAAGTTTACCGAAACGTCAGAAGAGCATCTGCACACTTCTACCACACAATACAGCGTCACACTCAATAAGACAATAATTTCCGCTTTCACAGGAACCCGTCTGTGAACCCTCTCCAGTGTTATTTGAATCCAGTCAACACCATATATCAACTTTTCGGGTAGGACCATCTGGAGAATAGGTAGGGACAGGTATAAAATTTTTGGAGAAACCTTAAACTAGGAGACGGTTGTTTCAGTACGAGTGTAAGTTGTGAAAGGGTAAAAAAAAAAAGTAAAAGTAAAGCTATCCCTGTAACAGGCCCTAAAGGCCCATACGATTGTGAGACGTTGAGGGTCCCACATTTTCTAGACAATAGGCTCAAAGATGGCGGCAAGGTTGTCAGCCTTACGCGCCGGCCGCCCTTTACTCCCCAGGAAAATTATTTAATTATTTCCTTGTACTCATTTCTGTTAGAGGCTGAGTCGACCCCAGGGCCATAGTGCGGCTGGAAGGATTAGGTCAATTGAAAAAAAAAATCCAATGACATCAGCTTGCATTTTAGTAGTCTTTGTAACTTATTCCATTGAACAGTCCTTCAGAAGCTGCTTAAGGAGAGTCTATCCCCCAGAAGTTCATTGCCACTTCACAAAAGCCCGCCATTGGTCCCTGTCTTCAGTCAAATTAATCCAGCCATGCCTTCCCGCCCTGTTTTCTTAAAAATCGATTTAATATTATCTTCCCATCCACACCTAAATCTTCCGTGTGGTTTCTTCCCTTCAAGATATCCTACAATATCCATACATTACTCATCTCTTCGGGTCGTCCTATGTTCGGATATTTCCCCAAATAAGAAATAATTACATTTTTTTCTCGGCGAACCACCGGAGGGTCACGAACAACGTTTTAGAAACCATGACTTTGTACTCCTGTTTCTTAATCCATTGCCAAAACACAGCTGCAGCATTTATATGTTGAATACAGAGAGAGTTGTGCTTACCTGGCAGATGGTTACCAACATCATCAGGCCTCCTACCGAGAAGGAAGTACGCCAGACCATGTTTCTTGCTCTTTACCACACTGGGGTGTGATTTCATTCATGTAGCAGTGGATACTGGCTTCTACAAATAATTCCTTCCCCTTCAGTGTCACTTTCCTTTATATTACAATAGTGTTGCGTAATATTTATGCAACTTACGCCCAGTGAAAATATTGTATCTGCGTTCTGCTGTTGTTTTCATAACATATTCCTTAGTATGGTGCTCTATTACTCATTTCTTCCATGTACATGCTTTAACATAACAAGTGTCCATCTTAGTGCTCGCTCTGTTCAAGGTACTCAATGTCTCTGACTACTGTAACATTAGAATTCTGAGCTTTAATCCCACTCAGGACATGAATGGATGTCCTTGTTTCTTCTGTATTTGTGTGGTCATGTGTAAGTAGAAGCCTTGCAATGAAGCAGTTCCACTCCCAAGGTGTCCTGACATGACGATCCAGAGGACAAATGTTCGTGTTGCTGGGTATTATCAGTTAAAGCCAAAGAAAGTCGTTAATCTAAACACTGTTGAAGAGTTCTGTCTTCTGGGATGTACGATCGTCGTATAGTCCTTTGGAAGTCAGCCGAAATTTCGGAGGAACATGTTGACTCTGTTTTCGATGTTGAAGAGCAAGCGAAGAAACTGCTTGCTGGCCTGCTTCATGATGAGTTCTTGCTTACCCTGGAACCCTGGAGGCCATAATCACCGTTGTAAGAACCTCAGACCCGTCGTGTGATGTTTATATCCTGTGAAAGCTGAAGAAGGAGAATACAACTTTTTAGCGCATGTTGATATTGCTGTTCGCACAGGCTCTGGACATTTACACAGTTTTCATACTGTCGCGTAGCATGTGTGAGTAAAGACGGGGTTCGGATTGGTTACTCGATGTGTTGACCATTTGTACACACGACCCGGAACTACAAGCAACTGCAGCGCCAGCGCTAATCTCCACAATTCACAAATCACCACAACACCCACTTAGTCGTTCTCCAGCCTGCTGTGTCTTATCAGCCGTTTTCTGACAACGGCTTCTAAAATGGAGATTCTTCGGGTGCACGCGCTCAGATTTATCTTCACAGCCTCCCATGCAGAACTGCCTAACAACTGACGTCCCTTGCTTATAATATCTCAGCACGTACCACGTAGGAACACCCGTTTTCCACCAGTAACTCTATTGTTGCGTTCGTATTCATTGCATTGCCCAGGGACCGTCGTTGTTTACAGAGTCGTCGCTTAGCAACAGGTCTATACGCCATAATACTGTTCCCAGTTACATTGCACACGTTTAAAAATAAATGGGTATGTTGGAAGAATATTTGATTTTAAATATAATTTTTTATCTTTGCACAGATTTGGGGCGAATTTCAGGTTCATTTAACCTATCACATAATATTTTAAGATAAAATAACATTTTGAGGGTCAGAAATTTGTTTGAACTCTGTTTAAATCCCTGATGGGACCATGTATCATAATCTATATATTTAGCTTCTTTCTTACTGCATTAAAATAGATTACAACGGCTTCCCATGACTAATTTCACAGTAATCGTTCTGTCATATTCACTACTAAGTAGCGTAGCGGCTGGGCCGCGCCATAGCTCAAGCGGTTAGTCGCTGGCTTCCCACCGCGGCGGCCCGAGTTCGATTCCGGGTCTGGTCAAGTGGGATTTGTGGTGGACAAAGTGGCGTTGGAGCAGGTTTTCTCCGAGTACTTCGGTTTCCCCTGTCAATCTTCATTCCGCCAATTGCTCCACAATCACCGTCACCTATCATCTAGGGCTGGTACAATAGGCCAGAAGTGGCCGCAGTAAAAGGGACTTCGTCCCACCCCACTAGCAATAATAATAATAATAAAAACGTAGCGGCTACAGTTGCACAGTCACTGTGATGTCGAGTATAACTTGAATGACGTCACATCTATAATTCCAATAGATAGAATTCCTTATACATATTTGTCTGGGCTGTATATTTCATATACTACGATAGAATTATTTCAAAGAGAAGGCAAATTAAAATGTGAAATGTGGCCCATCTTATTCGAAACAATAGACAGATTGAATAAACACACCGAAATTCATTCGCATTAAATTAGAGCGAATTAAGTTGGGGTCAACATAAATTTTGTTTTTGAGATGTTTAAAATTAAGACGAGGGAATTCTAATCCCAGTCAGGGCAATTATGTTTCGGTGTGTATGTGTTTCTTCTGTGTTTATGTTTTCCTGTGTTCACACAGAGGCCTTGCGACGAGGTGGCCACTCACACAAGGAGTCCTATCGTCTCTAAAATTATCATGAAATTAAAAATCAAAGGCCAGGGCCCAAGGGTGCTGAAGAGCCAGTGAATTATAATTACTACTAAATTTATGCGATATTCAGATGTTACAATATCGCGCCAAGGCCCACCCGTAGCCATGGGAGCAACACAATATCTACTGGCGCGGGGGAAGTGTGTTTAATGTGTTTTTGTGTGGAAGACCTTGAAATATATCCTACAGTTTTAATACCCAAGCACTGGAGTCGTGCATTTTATTTAGGTTATGTAAACAGAAGCAACCTGCTCAGCAACTTCTAATTCCTTCACCTTAAAAGATTTCCGGTGTAATGCCGAGTAGCATAACGCACAGATATACGGCATATGCAAAGAAACTCATTCCCCAATGCCACTAAATTAGCACGTGTTCTGTTAGCCCTCTGATCTTGTCTGTTGTTTTGTGTGGGTGTGGAGCATGGTCTCTTACCTTAATGAGAATACATGAATTGAGGAATGATCTGAGGTTTTCATATCAGCGAAGGTTCATGTTGTAGTCGTTTGGGCTATCGCAACATGTTATTGTCTAGTAGGTGGATATCAGTGTTTCGGAGGAATATACCGCTTCCATTTTCAGATTCAACTCTGTACATGGAAGCGGTATATTCCTCTGAAACGCTGACATTCGTCAACCCGAATGAAGGACTCTGTCATGACGTGTAAGGACATAATACCGGTATGTAAGTTAAGTGTGACGTGTTGTAACCTGATAGGTGGGTACGTCATTTTACAGGAATATAGCGATTCCATGTTCAGAGTGACTCTGATGATGAAGTCAGTATGTCCTTCCAAAAAGTTGTACCCACCTTCCAGACTACAGCATAATGTTATGATCCAGAACATGAGGTGTAAATTGAGGACGCTTAAGGAGAATGTTTGGACGTAAGCGAAAATGCCAGGAGACGGAGAATATTCCATAATGAGTTTTATACTTGTAATTTAAACCTAGAATAAAGGCCGTGGGGATCCGTTGTGCTGACCACGTGACACCATCTATCCGCTAAAGTTAGCACTAACTTCGCCGACAGGCGGCGGTCTCTCGGTCGGTATACTTCGCTTGCGGAGTACAAGCCACGGAGTTTTTTTTTTTTCATGGTAAAGGGCGGCCGGCGGTGTAAGGCTGACAACCTTACCGCCATCTTTGAGCCGACTGTCTAGATAATGTGGGACCCTCAACCTCTCACAACCCTATGGGCCTTCACGGCCTGTTATAGCGATAGCTTTACCTTACATACGAATGTTCTGTATTCCCCATTGACCACACCGGCTGTGGTGCCCACACAATGGTTACCAGGGGTTCTTTCCGCGGACAGTAAAGCGGTCGGAGCCTGAAGCTGACCATTAAGTTTCATCTAGGGCCGCACCATAACTCAAGCCGTTAGTCACTGGCTTCCCACCACGGCGTCCCGGGTTCGATCCCGGGGTCTGGTCAAGTGGGATTTGTGGTGGACAAAGTGGCGATGGGGCAGGTTTTCTCCGAGTACTTCGGTTTCCCCTGCCAATCTTCATTCCACCAATTGCTCCACAATCACCCTCACCTATCATCTGGGGCTGGTACAGTAGGCCAGAATTGGCCGCAGTACAAGGGACTTAGTCCCACACTACTAGCAATAAAAAAAGTTCGATCCAGTGCCGAAATCAACTCTCCTTTACTTCTTCATGGCGTAGTGTCTACAGGAATAAATTTGCCTTCCCTTACCCTTGAATGTTTATGTGTAAAGCGTGCCATCTGAAGCTGTATGTAAAGAGTATCCCTGATTTGAAGGCTTACCACGTTAGCATAGTTTCCTGTCACTGAACATGAACTGAATAATTAGTCTAAGCAGGTTAGGTTTGTTGTAATGTTTGTAGGCTTGACCATAGTTGTTTCTAGGGGAGAAACACGAAAAAAAAAAATCTCTTTTAGCAGTAAGTCGCAATGTTTCAGTCCGACAGGTGATGAGGTAGGTAGGGAGTACAGCACACTTGACAAATATGATGAATGCATGCAGTATTTTAGTCTGAGAACTTGAAGTTAAAATTAGGGAATACTTATTGCAAATGAGAGGATGGAAATTGGATAAATTTTAAATACTCGTAGAATATGAGATGCAGATTGAATTCATCTGGCTGAGGAAAGAGATCTGTGGCGGTCACTTGTGATCACGGTAGTCAACTGTTGGCTTCCACAGATGATAGGGAATTTCCTGATTACCTCAGTGACTCTTCGCTTCTTAAGAAAAAGACCTGCACTATTGAGTTAGTTACTTCTTCAACTATTCCAAATATGAAGAATGTCATTGTGACACCGTGCAGTCTGATAGAAATTTACCTCAGCAGGAAAGACAGTAAGCAAAATAGCGCTTTCTTGAGTCGAACTAGAGTAGCCTTCTTCCCTTTAGAGGACAAACATTGTAAGAGATTTCAGACTCTCACTGCCTACTTACATACTTCTATGGCATGACGCCGTATTTTGTGGCAAAAATAGTAGAATATGTTTGTGCTGTATAGGAAACTATGTCTACATGAAAAAAGTAAGTAAAAAGTAAAGGTATCCCTGTACCAGGCCCATAGGGTTGTGAGACGTTGAGGGTCCCACATTATCTAGACAGTCGGCTCAACAATGGCGGTAAGGTTGTCAGCCTTACGCGCCGGCCGACCTTTACCTCCCAGGAAAATTACTTAATTAATTCCTGGTACTCATTTCTGTTAGAGGCTAAGTCGACCCCAGGACCATAGTGCGGCTGGAAGGATTAGGTCAATTGAAAAAGAACCAATGACCACATCTGGACTTGAACCCGCGACCTTCCGGCTTGTAACAACTCAAGAATATATGACTTCAGGCGTAGAGTGACGTTGGACATTGTCTGAATATAAAAATCAAAAATATGTTCGAGGAAGAACCACCTACTTTACTTTCACTACATATTGTCACGTGTTCGGGGTTGCGTGACTAATAATTGTGGATTCTGTATTTGATGATTAGGCTTATTTGACGTCACTGGTACGATCACACTCGGTTATAACAGTTCACACACTCAACTACTTCTAGAATTCTCTCGTATTCTGCTTCTCTGCGTCTATTCAGTGTCAGAGTTACTTTACGGCTGATGCAGCTTCTTGGAGCTTTGTTAGTAGATGAAAGTGAGTGTTCAGCTTTACGCCCCAGTCACTACTCGCACCAGGGAAGGGGCTCACCGCCGGTTCCCATTGGATAGAGGCTGCTTGAGCCCCAGATCAGGTCTAGATGCTATGGAAAAGAAAAATATCGAAATATCGAAATATCTCTTGCCCCTGGCAGAAATCAAATCCGATTCCTGCATATCCATCCCGCAGCCCATCACTATGCCGACTGAGCTATTCAGGCTCCAGATGGAAGAATATTGAAATATATCTTGAATAAATAGGGTGGGAGATTGTCGGCTGGATTCAGATGGCTTTTATGGATACGATAAACCTACGAACCCTATTAAAGGCCGGAAATTTATTGACCAGCTAAACTGCAATTAGCTTTTCAAGAAGGACTGATGCCACAATTTGTATTACTCATAAACACATGTGCATGTAAATAGTGCATTTATGTTACTGTGGAAGATATACACGATTAAGACATTGTCATATCTTACGCGGTAACTGCCTTCTAAAAGAAGTTATTGAAGGAAAGATAGAGGGGCGGATAGAAGTGACCAGAAGACGAGGGAGAAGACGTAAGAAGATGCTGGATGACCTTGGGGACAGAAGAGGATATTCTCATTTGAAGGAGCAAGCTCTAGATCGCATCAAGTGGAGGAACTGTTTTGGAAGAGACTGTGGACCTGTCGTCTGACAGATTACTCATGAATGAATGAAAGCGAAGACACGTGTAAGAACGCTGTGCATTTATGGTTCAAACATTGCTGTTCCTTGTATCTTATAATATGTAAAATTACTCATACTGTTTATTTCTGGATGCGTTCGTAATATTTTAAAATTTATAGACGTAAGTTATTGATGATTTATTGATATTTCAATAAATGTTTTCGTTTTTTTACCGTGTTATCCATTTTCCTGAAGGTCCTCTTAAGAAAGTTTGCATTTTCGTCAAAGCTCTAACGTAATGCAGTATCATTATGTCCTTACATTGAATGATGTTAGTGTTCACACCCTAAATAAACACTCGAGCCTCCACCAGGTTGGTGTACAACATGACAGGCAGTTGAAATCTAAAAATATGGGGTTATTTGAAGTTCAAAGATGTTCATAGGGAGTTTCAAGAAAATCTGTTAGTTAAATAAGAACTGAGGCTTAGACGTAGGTGGGAGGATAATATAAAATGGAACTTTGAAAGATATAATAGTGGAGAATGGACTATATTCATCTGGCTCAGGATAGGGACCAGTGGGGGGTTGTTGTGAACACGGTAAAATATTCTTCAATTCTTGAGTACCTGTGCAACTGGCAGCTTCTCAAGAAGAACTCAGCTCCATGGGCTAGTAAAGGTAAAACTAAGAATCATCCTTGTATCCAAGGATCTTTTTATGACGACATATGGGGAGTGGTGGTTGAACTCCACACATACTTAAAGCCTAGACATTTAATGGTGGTGAGTGTATAGCTTCTCGCTCCGGCTGTTTTTCTCCAAGACTCCCACAGGATAGAAGACTGAGGGACCCACATAATCTACTGGACGGTATAACAGGAGATATACTCCCGTACTACAGTCGAGGTCATAGCCAGTCTCTTTGTGAACTGCCATAGAAGGTAGCAAAGGGAAATAAATATATAAGAATTTTTTTTGTGTATGTTTATTAACTATAGTTAACGGTAATGAATTCGAAATGAACACAACTTGTTAAAACAAATATACAGTATAAAGTAAAACGAGAGAAAAAAAATTGAAGAAGGGAAAACGAAGCAGCCCCATTTGACGTCGACGCCCGATGATTCACACTGTTTCAGAAGGTGATGGCGAATGTTCAGAAGTTCGTTTTTTAATGTTTTCACTTCAACGTAAACCCCGTGCAGGTTTTCCATCTCTCGATGCTTGTTAGTCTAAATCTGCACCGAGGTAAGCCTGTCTCAGAAATCACAATCAGGGAAATTAAAATATTTTGGCGTTTATCGATGTAAAAACATATACAATTCCGTGTTCTGAGCGGGACTCGAAGTCTGAACCTAGTGAGGTAAGTCAGTCGAGATGCACTGCCATGATGGCAGTGCCCGCTCATGGAGGTGTAGAGTTGTAATGATGAGAAGGAGATGCTTAATTCCAATCTTGACTAATAGAAAGGCTATCCTAGCTGAGGGTGTTCCTAATTTTCCTCAGTCCCTCAACTCTAATACCACGAGAGTCAGTTTTAAATTACAACGGCCGTGAGTATTCTAATCACGGTTTTCTGAGATGTGATGCCACGTAGTTTTGGACCAACGTTTAGGGGCTACCCGTTGTTATCACCTTCATTGTAGAAGATTTTTGTGCCCTGAAGATGGAGGCAGAAAGTTTCCCCGAAACGTTGGTACGTATCTATCAAACTACATGTTTATGAATGAAGACTTTTCTTCCATGAAGAATGAGGCAACACTGTTGGTACCTATGTATCAAACTATATGCTTACGTTAGAAGAATTTTTTCTTCCTTGAAGTGTGGGGCAGCATTGTGCTCCGAAATGTTGGAACCTATCAAATTATATCTTTGGGTTCTAAGACTTTTCTATCTTGAAAAGCACTAATATCTGTCTACCAGTCTGCAGTCTGTGACATTCCAGAAAACCGTGATATGAAGTCAGGATAATTCCGTAAATAAACACCCGTCGGTTCCCCTGATATGCGTCCGAATTTAAATTCAGTATTAATCTGTAAGTTTATGTATACTCAACATAGTCCTTACTTAGTTTAAGCTTTTTTATGACCGTGTTGAATGCTTCTCCAGGTCTGACCAAAGGGTATATTTCCTTCTCCCTTTCCTAATTATTGAGCTCCACCCTCCCAACTGTCATCCTCAGCCTCTTGTCTCCTGCATGTCACGATTTTATAGCTGGCCCTGGCCCAGAGTATTCCATTCTATTATACAGATTTATATGATCATCAAAAGCGTAACTTGACCCTACAACGAATTTATGCTGTTTTCATCGATATTCCGGGATGTAACCCAAATCAGCGTAGGTGAGGCAGTTCGGTGGTGCCCCACAAGGACTCTCTTCACATCTACCTTCTTGAAGTGCGACAAGCGCTGCGTCTTCTTGAGTCAACGCCCCGTATCTGGCTGGAGGATATCTCATCTCTACAACTTGCTTGTCGAAGGTAAAAAGACGCTCTTCAGGCACATATTTGCGAGCCTTGGTGGCCGCTGCATTGACTGGGATAGTGCGCGGCCCGAAGTTGAGACCTTCTTCCGCAATTGCTGTCCCTGCGCGTCTGGCGAGTTCGTAAGCGAGGTTCAGAGAGACAGCGTCAGCTGGAGCGGCAGGAAGGTGGTCGGAATAGAGGTAGGCATTTTCCTCTTCGCCGTAGTCGCTCAGGTTCTCGATGTCGTACACATCGAACTCGGGGATCATCAATGGAACTCTACTCTTTGAATACAGTGGTGAATAGGGGTAGAGGAGTTCGGCTTTGTCGAAATTATAAGATGGATCAAGCTTGTGATATGGGGAAGAAATGTACTTCGGTACAGTTGCCGGTTGTACCTGAAATATCAGAACAGTATAGTTGACAAGTGAGAACAAAGTTCATTCTGAAGAGATCTATCTTCTGGCACAAAACGCCATGTAGTCCGTTGAGAGTCAACAGACATTTCGGAGGAACATGTCACCTCCATCTTCAGAGTTGAAGAATAAGCCAAGCAAGAAACCAGCGTGGTAGCTCTGCTTGCCACCTGCATTCGCGTTGGATTCTTGGCTGGCTTATTTCATCCTGAAGATGGAGGTGACATGTTCCTCCGAAATGTCTGTTGACTTTGAACGGCCTAGACGATGTTATATCCCAGAAGATGGTAAGTACTCTTCCTTATCACCGCTGTGATAGCCTCAGATCCCACAAAATTCATCCTAACATATCTCTTGATATATTTTGGTTCATGTGTCATTTAACGACACTATTCAAACTGAGGCGGTTAAGTAGATAATTAGACCTTATATGAGATATCAAAACAAAATGGCCGTACGAATGAGAACGAGGTTAGTGCTGTTCCTGCGTACGAATCTGACTTATTGCTTGACCATGTGTTACTTAATGCCAACATTAATATTTAGGGCTGAAGTAGCACTGTACTTTAGCAGAGAGATTATTTGCTTATAGTTCTGTGTGAAACGTCACAACAAAATGGCCGTCCGAATGAGAAAAGCGTTAGTTATTTTGCTTTTCGTGTTGTTTAACAACACCGTTTAAACTGCAGTGGTTAAGTAGAACTGTATTTCAGCATTGGGATGGTTAGGAATTGGCAGAGGCAACAACCTTTTCTCACCACAGCGTCCAGACCGGCTATGGGGCTCACCCAACCTCCTATCCAATGGGTGCCAGTGCAGTTGCCCCAGAGCCATAGCTGCCAGGGCATAAAGCCGACCATCTAGTACCGAGGTCAAGAATGGTGGAGCTATACCTCTACCCTCCCGCACGTCTTCATAACGTGGTGCTTAATTAGTGACCGCCTCTATGGTCTAGTGGTCAGAGTTCCTGCTTACAGATCCAGAGGTCCGTGTTCGATTCCCGGTGATACCAGATTTTCTGAGAAGTAGTGGGTCTGGAACGGGTTCCACTCAGCCTCGTGAGGATAATTGAGGAACCACGGAGGTTTATTTTTCTGCTTAATGAAGCACCACACAAGGGAGTGGAGGTATAGCTCCACTCATTCTTAACTTCGGCACTAGGTGGAGTTGATTATTCAGCTTCACTGTACGGCTACTTTAGCTGCTTGGAAATGGATGCACCCCAGAGCCGGGCTGTGCGATGTGGAGAAGAGAAAAATATCTTTCACCTGCGAAGAATCGAACAGTTCCTCAGTCATCCAGCCCGTAACCTGTCCACTATACCGACTGAGCCATCTTGACTTCAGTATTAGTAAGGAAATAACAAAAATTCCTTTGCTTATTGTAGTTAAAAAGTATATTTTTGTGATTATATCAAACGCCGTGAAGTAATTTTGGAGGGGAAGGAAAGGCGCTAATGCTCAGTAAATAAGTAAGTAAAGGTATTCCTGTAACAGGCCGTGGAGGCCCATAAGGTTGTGAGATGTTGAGGTTCCCACATTTTCTAGATAATCGGCTCAAAGATGGCGGCAAGATTGTCAACCTTAAGCTCCGGTCGTCCACAAGAAGATTCCTGGTACTCATTTCTGTTACAGGCTCTGAGTCGACCCCAGGGCCATAGTGCGGCTGGAAGGATTAGGTAAATTTAAAAAATCCACCTCATCGGGATTCGATCCCGCGACCTTCCGGGTTGTAACATGGTGTCTCAAATAACTACGCTACCGCGTGCCCCCAGCCCATGCTCAGTACGGTTATTAAACTTACGTAAAGGTTATCGTCGTAGTGGTACAGTTCTCCGCTCGAACCCAGCTTCAGTTTGCTGTCCTCTATCTCGTGCACACTTGAGATGGGCAGCTTCTGAGGAGGTGGTGGTCGAACCTAGAAGTCAAGCAGGTTCGTGACTAGATCAGATTCTTTATAATGAATCCTGCCCTTGGAAGTAAAATTTCGGGACTCTCAAGTACTCCTAAGCCGGTCACGGTAGCCGAGCGGTCTAAGGCATGTACTGTCTTCGCTCCCTTGGACACCGGGATCGTGGGTTCGAATCCCACTCAGGGCATGGATGTTTAGTTTGTGTGTGTGCGTTTTTCTGTGTTTGTGTACAGGTAGAGGCCTTGCGACGAGCTGATCACCCGCCCAAGGAGTCCTACCGAATGTGTAAGATCTAGAAAAACCGAAGTGAACGGAGAAGTTCATGGATTTAGGCCTAGGCCCACTGGGGCTGTAGTGCCAAGGAAAAAAAAGGTATTCCTAAAGAAACAAATGCAGATGGAACTCGGTAGTCCGAACTCCCAGTATCACCCCCTTAAATCGGCATTTCCAAGAACTAAAAATTTAATGTAATTATTATTCTTCCTGCGCAGTACATTTTAATTTTTGTGAAACATGATATTATGTGTTAATGGGCCTGCCTCTCTCAAGGTGGTGAAGGATGTAAACCGGTTATTGCTTGCTCCAACTCATGCGTGTATTCGAAAGACCAAGCGTTTCGAACAAGTTTTTGTTGTTCATATACACAGAGTAAATGTAAATAAATATTTTGAATAATCTATTTTACCAATAGGTTCCATTTTTTTCATTTTAAACCGAGTAATCCGAACGATTCGATAGCCCGAACACACCATTGCCTTAATTAATTGGAATTATCGAGGTTGCGTTATAGTGAAGAGCTTGCGGTATTCTTTTCACTTTCTAGGGTTTTTCTCTCTCCTATTGCTCCCACTTTGGAGCATAGGGTTGATTTCCCAGCTTCGTTGATCATTTTACATATGGTAGGACTCCTTGGACGGGCGATCAGCTCGTCTCAAGGCCTCTACCTAAATACAGCACAACACAAACACAGAATAAACACATTTTTTTTCTGTGACGCTACAGCCCCAATTTGGGCCTAGGCCTACCTCCATGAAACTCTCCGTTTCACTTCGGTTTATTAGATCTTACACATTCGGTAGGACTCCTTGGACGGGTGATCAGCTCGTCGCAAGGCCTCTACCTGTAGACAAACACAGTAAAACGCGCACAAACATCCATGCCCTGAGTGGGGTTCGACCCCACAATCCCGGCTTCCGAGCGAGCGAAGACAGTTCATACCTTAGACCGCTCGGCTACTGTGACCGGCAGTGTATAAGAATAATATATAAGAATTCAGTTCGTACCTCACAGGAAACAGATCCGAACCCACGATCCCGGCTCCCGAGCGAGCGAAGACAGTTCATACCTTAGACCGCTCGGCTACCATGACCGGCCTTTGTAAGAGATGCGCATGCTTACACCTCATCGCTGTTGACGCCATTCTTGTGTACTATGGCGTCTCCAATTTTTATAAATCACTATTGCTGTAACGTATATAGGAATAATTCGGACCTCCCAGGTACATCAAAACCCGTAAGTGAAAAGCACAGTCAATACACAGTCATGTCTTTAAACATTCCTTCATAATTTTATCGCAATTCCGAGCTGGTATATGACTAACACGAAGGACGAAGTTGCGTTTAGTGGCCACAGCAATAGTAACTTGGAACTGAATAGACTATTACTAAAGCAAGTTTTAAAATTTTCATCCAAACGAATAAACTTTGAATAGTTCTCAGTGTCATTTTATGAAATACCTGCAATACTTTACAGAATAATATAAGAAAACAGGAAGGGAAATGTGATTTTGTAAGGGTGGTGCCCTTGGAAGTAAAAACCATAGTATGTGTAACATATAAGTGTTAAAATTCCACGTACTAATTTGTAATAACTCAATACTCACCGCTAACACGCTATAAATTCGCCCGGTTGCCATGTCATTTTCCATTTTCCTAGAACATACGTAACCCTTTCCATTCTGAAATTTTCAGGTAGGAGACATTCGTTTTCTTTTTGTTGTTATTGCAACATAAATTCACATTAGAGTTTGCAGCAAATTGTTAGATTTAAATATCAAAACATGACAATACAGGTTTCCGTTTAAATGACAATGTCATGTCATTATAGTTGTATATCGTATTTGCATTGTATTCATTTTGTGTAATGTGTCCTTTATCACTTGTGAAGTTTAGTATGCTGTATTTTGAGTGTGGTGTATTGTGTCTTATTGTAGTATCACTGCCACCGGGTAAAAAAAAAACATTTGCAGTTTAAATACAATAATAAAATTAATTATAAAAAATACAAAGATAAAATTACATGCGTTGTTTCTCGTCCATAACTTCTTCATCAAAATTTTACAGCAGTATTCTCGAAAGATCTATGGTAGAGTAACATTTTAAGATACTACAAACATTTGTGGCATCCAGTGTAATATCTTTAATTAGAATATATTTTGTCTCAAACGCAAAATAACAATATGAAGACCGAGCGAATTGTTTTAAGATATAAATAAATTAAATTATAAATCATTTTAACCATGCAGGTAATCGCTTATATGGTGAATGGATACGTTAGGACTGATTCTAGAAATCTAGTAACTACGTAATTAACTTTGAGTGGATTTGTTTAAGTGTTTAGATATGACAATTATACAAGTATGTTTCAGTCGACCTCCGCAGGTCATAGTCTTACTTGTTTATCTTAACATACCACAACATTCTGACAGCCACATGCATCAGCACCTCCAGTTTTCAAGCCACAGTTGCATTTCTTTTTGAGACCCGAAGTGGACACCTGAAACAAAAATAGGTCTCGGTTTTACATTCAGAAACATTCATGGTTGGACAATAGAGTGATAGAAGTGTCACTCCTGAGGCCTGCATCTGACAAAGGACGTTATTGAAGTAACGAACACCCTTCTGGAAGCTTAACTGTTCATTGAAACATAATGTAGGTACAACGTTATGAAGGAATGACAGCCACCGACTTCTCGATGCGTAAAAAAAATCGTAAATCGAAATTATCAGTGCTCGTCTGTTGAATATTTTGAGATATAGTTCTCTTCTCTGTATTCTGTTGGATTGAAACTGTTGCTTTTAATGTTTATGAATATATTATAATATTAATTTCATCTGTAAATAGGTAGTAAATATTCTTCACGTCACACGCTACCATTTTATGTGCTCTGGCACGTGTAGAATGATGTAATACTGTATTATCTGTAATTAAGCAACATATAATGGAAGAAGTTAAAGGAGGTAAAATGACCGGGGAATGTACCACGCATGCGCAGATGAAAATATATTTTGTCGGAAGACCTGAAGGGAAGAAACTATTTACGAGGCCTAGTCTTGCATGGGAGGATGCTATTAACATGGATATTAAGGGAATATGAAACTGTCACTATCAATGGGGTTTTGGTTTGGAGATTGGATTAATTGAAGACTTACGCGTCGTAATTATAAGTAACTATAACACTATCGCTAATTTTCACACTTTACAAATCATAAAGCACAGTTTGCTGTCACTAGTCGTTTCCCAGTAACGGATAACAATGAAAATTCTTCAGCTTACGTTCTCGACTGCAACGTTAAGAACAATAAGTTTCTAATACTAGTGTCATAAAAAAGGCAAAGCTACTCCTGTAACAGGATGTGGAGGCCCATAGGGTTGTGAAAAGTCCAGGCTCCCACATTTCTAGACAGTCGACTCACAGATATCGGTGAGGCTGTTAGCCATAAACGTCGGCCGCAACTTTACCCCCAGACATATTCCTGGTACTCATTTCTGTTAGAGGCTGAGTCGATCCCAGGACTATAGTGCGCCTGGAAGGATTAGGTAAATTGAAAAAAAATCCACCTCATCGGGACTCGAACCCGCAACTTTCCGGCTTGTAGCATAGTGCCTCAACCAACTACGCTATCACTTGCCCCCGTTCTTTAAATGGTAAAACTCTTAAGTCCAGTAAAGACCATTCCTCTTACCTGCGATAAAACTATGAGGATGAGGCCCATCGGAAACAGAAACCTTATATTCATTATAGCTGAAATTCTTGGCTCCTTCCAGAAGTTAGCTTGCAGTATCTGAAATGGGAAATGCAAGATACAAACCAATGTTGTCAGTATTTATATACGGCATTGAAAATGTTGCTGTTCGTTCAGCACGTTCATAAATGGCAAAACGGCAAATAATGGAGGAAATGAAGAAAGGGTCAGTAGTCTGTTGATATTTGCAGAACAACACCCACCGTAATGATGCAGTAATTCTGAAATGCTGATATGTATCTTTATTATTATTATTTTCAGAGTGGGATGAAGCCGACTTCTCTAGTTCTGCTGCCTTACTCAATCATAAACCTCTAGAATGATAATCGTGAGACTTGAAGAATGCCGTCTTCTGAGATGTGGCTCCGTGTAGATCTTGTGTGAACCTACGTTTCGGAAAAAATATCGCCTCCATCTTCAAGGTAGCTTACCTTGTAGTAATTTCGTAAGTGAAAGATTGGGCCATGAAATTGTATGTTGATGGGCCTTCCAAGAAAGTACGACTTTACTGAGTAATGTTTGCGAGAGTTAATGTGAAATATTAACGTGGTTATGAGGCATCCGTCTGGTACCGATATAATTTGTTAGCTGCTGTAACTAGACATGTGAAATCTTGTATGGATGGAAATCACGATCGTGCCAAACATTTTCGCATTTAATACTTTTTGTATACGAAAAAAAATAAAAAACTGCTGAGGTATGAATCTCTTTGATTATGTCAGATTTTAAATAGTCGAAATCACTAACTTTCATAAATATCAACTTAATTTTCTGCTGCCCCATCTGTGAAGATGAATGCGTTTAAAAGAAGGAATGTGACATGATTTATTCCCGAAACGTCTTGAAAATTTTCCTGCTTAAATTTAATGGAGAATTTCATTACGCCACTAGCTTTGATTTTTCTAAAAAATATATATAATCTATTTTCGTAACAAAAAGCGATAAATGTTCACATCAATCGTCCCCAAAAATATTTCTTCATCTCCTTCTGCCTTTCAAGAATGGACTTCAAACCTGCTTTGGCTTGAGCTCATCGTTTGGCAGTTCTGCTGTCATTTATTCTTCATTGTGGATGGTAATTCAAAATGGATTTTGATCATTGCGCCGTATCTTTCATTAGAAAATCTGCATAATGCCGCATCACGGTTTATCAGAGGATATTCAAAATTATATCTGAAAAATAGTTGTTATTCATACATTTGGTTTCCTCAACCCTTGCGCTCTTATTAATTATTAAAACATTAATATATTTGTTAGCATTTATAAACTTGGCCGGTCACGGAAGCCGAGCGGTCTAAGGCATGTACTGTCTTCGCTCGCTTGGAAACCGGGATCGTGGGTTCTAATCCCACTCAGGGCATGGATGTTTAGTTTGTGTGTGTGCGATTTCTGTGTTTGTGTACAGGTAGAGACCTTGCGACGAGCTGATCACCCGCCCAAGGAGTCCTACCGAACGTGTAAGATCTAGAAAAACCGAAGTGAACGGAGAAGTTCATGGAGGTAGGCCTAGGCCCACTGGGGCTGTAGTGCCAAGGAAAAAAAAAAGTATAAACTTGATATCATTGAAGGCTTACCAAGCGAATGCTCCAGCTGTTAAAAATGTCAACAGTGTTAAAGTAAGCAATTACTTATGGACCTTGTAACTGTATACATCAGTCAGCAAAACAGTGTGATGTGTCTGATACTATGACAATGGCCTAATTTGCACCAGCCACAATTCGTGAAATGAATGGATGGAAGAACTTCAGACTGATGCCTTATAATGTCATTAAATACAAGTCTTAAAATTGACAAGGTAACATAATTCTAGGTCGCATAATGAATTGACTAGCACTTTTATTAAGGACCTCTTCTTTCTGATTATGTTGCACATTAATATTATTATTACATGCCAACAAAACGTGTCATGGACACAGTGGCCTTTCTATTCATGAAGGGCGTTTTTGAGAAGGTCAAACATAGTGGGGAACTGTAATGAAAACAAAACTGTTTTAAGTCAGAAAATTTGCAAATACTTAAAATAATTGAGTCAGTATTCTGGGTTAAGGTTCTCACAGTGATAACTATGAACAGTTCAGTCATCTGGGATATAACATCGCGCAGTCTGGTGAAAGCTGAATGACATTTTGGAGGAACATATCGCCTCCATCTTCAGGGTGGAAGAGTAGGCCAAGCAGAAAATTAGCCTGAAGCAGGCAGCAACCACAGCTAGTTTCTTTCTTGGTTTACTCTTCGATCCTGATTATAGAAGCTATATATACCTCCAAAATGTCGGTTAACTTTAACTGAACTACACAGTGCTATATTCCAAAGACAGAACTGTCAAACGGAATCAGTAGTTGTCTCATCTTTTGAACCTGAGAAAATATCTTTCATGCTTCTTTTTGGTCTGCTTTTAGGACTTCATTATCTCCACAGTGTTTCTAAATGATATTAGCCAGATTTATCACAATGCTCATCATCATTATATAACTGAATTGTTATTAGTATTATACAAGGGAGAGAGTCAGTAAATTGATCACAAATGGAAGTAAAATTAATGACAGTCTAGGTATCAGATTCGCATGCACATGTGCAGAAGCTGGTTTCAGTAGTCAAAATGGCGACCGTGCTGAGGAGTGTACTATTGAAAAGCAGGGTTCTGTTGTGCTTTTTGGGGGGGGGAGTAGAAGGACTTGGTGCAAAGGATATTCACAAAGAAATGTTTCCTGTTATGGTGGGAAATGTTTGTCTCTTAAAGCGGCTCACAGATGGGTCAAGAAGTTCTCTCAAGGACGTTCAAAAGTTGCAAATAATACACAACCAAGTCGCCATATTGAGGTTGCGACAGAAGAAACAGTGTAACTATTGGAAGAGTTGATTCATGCTGACAGTAAGATGACGATAGACATTGCAGCTGTCTAGACTGCGCCAAGATATTCCCATGGTGAAACATATGGCGAAATGCATGATAATTTGGAGTTTTGTAAAGTGTGCGCATGGTGGGTGCCCAGAGAACTGAAGGATCAAGAGAAAATTAACCTAATGGGTCTGTCCATGCAACATCACTTATGGTATGCAGACGAAGGAGAAGATATGCTTAAGAGGATTGTTCCTAGGGATTAATCATGGATGCATCACTATTGGCTCAAATCAAAGGGCGCTTCAGTGCCATGGAAACATCCCAGTTCACCGTCAACCAGAAAGTTTAATGTTATGCCATTAGCTAGGAAGGTTATGCTTACCATGTTTTGAGATTCTCAGGGAGTACTGTTAGCCCATTTTCAGAAGTATGGTGAAGATGTGAATTCTGCTTCATACTGTGAAGTTCTGTTGAAGGCATGAGGTGTACTGCTTCATCACAAGAATGCCAGACCCCATACAGCCCGAGCAAGCCAGGAGAGAATTCAAGAACTACAGTGGGAACTTGTTGAACATCCCCCTTACAGGCCAAAGTTGGCCCCTAGGGACTTTCATCTATTTGGTCCTCTAAAAACCACCTTGGTGGCAAACACTTTGCTGATGATGAAGAGGCTGAAATGGAGATGTAGAAATGGCTGAAACAACAGTCACAAACTTCTGTGGCACAGGTTTTGATGCACTGGTAAAGTGAGGAGACAAGTGCATCATTTTTTTTTTTGCATCAATGCTGATGGAGAATATGTCGAGAAATAGATGTATTTTCCAGGTTTGAATATCACATGTATTATGTTTTGTATCTATTTTTGACCTATTTACTGACTCTCCTATGTATTATGATCACTATTGCCATGTTATTCCCTTCATCATAATTTTCATCATCATTAAACAAACAAAGAAAATGAGCCAATTGAAAACACACTCTTCTCTTTCATCAAAGGACAAATATTCTGATGTAGCAAACATGTGTGGATGATAATATATAACAACTGGATACTTAACTAAATGGAGCTGAGTGTTCCTTGAGGAGATAGAATCACTCACCTGTTAAAAAAAAGCTCTGTTCCTGAAAAGACAGATGAATTCAGAGCACGACTTCCCACCCTATCCCTTGAAGATCCATTTTAATATTATCTTCCTATCCATGTCTGGCTCCTGCAAAATGTCTCATTTTTTCAGGTTCTCCAATAAAAGTTCTGTATGCATGTCCAGTCTCCTCCATGCATACTACTTACCTGACCCATCTCATCCACCCTTGATCTGATCAACCTAATAGTACCTGATGAGGGTACAAATTACAAAGCACTTCATTTTGCAGTCTTCTCCGGCCTTCTATCACTTCCCCCTCTTAGATCCAAATATTTTCCTCAGCATCATGTTTGAAAACATCTCAATGTGTAGTTTTCCCTTAAGTGTGAGGGACCAAATTTCACACTCATAGAAAATTACAGGTTACATTGCAAGTAGTTTTGTATGTTGTAATCATATTTTTAGATAGCTGACAGCAAGATTAAAGATTCTGAACTAAATGAGAGCAAACATGTCCAGAATTGAATGTACTCTTAATTATTTCATGAATGCAATTTTGATTTTTTACCATTATCCCAAAACATTTCAATCTGGCCGCATTTTTTAAGGATTTACCCCTTATCTTATATTATGATTTTGACTAACAATCTGGTAATCTCACTGCCATCTGTGAAGCAGTTGTCTAGAAAATGTGGCAGCATTGACATCTCATAACCCTATGGGCCTCCATGGCCTGTTAACAGGGATAGCTTTACCTTTACCTTACATTCTGGTTACAGGATTCCATCATATACATAGCATTCTCTGTGTTACTTTTAGATTAATCTTCTTTCTAGTGTGTAATAGAGATTTTTTTCCTTCCCTTTGTTGGATTTAAGTTTTTGACCACTAAGAAACTACACGGAGCTGAGCCCTTCCTGAGAAGCTGGCAGTATGTTGACATAATCAACACAGAGCAGAAATTGATGTATCCTGTTGAATACCACATACTAAAGCAAAAGAGAAAAAGCAATAGTGACAAAACATCTCTTTGTCTCAGGTAATTCTGAATAGGAAATGTATGAGATAAATGTTGGGGCATGCGGTAGCATAGTTGGTTGAGGCACTATGCTATAAGCTGGAAGGTCGTGGGTTCAAGTCCCAATGAGGACTTGAGGACTTCAATTTTCTATGACCTTGGGATTGACCCAGCCTCTAACAGAAATGAGTACCAGGAATTTTCCTAGGTGGTAAAGGGTGGCAACCTCCCCAAGAAAATGCTGGGATAGTACTTTCAGAGAGGTCATGACTGCCTTGTTTGACGCTGTACAGCCCACGAACTCTTAGATTGGAAAGTGTAAAGTAAGTGAAGTTGTCCCCATGCTTAACTAATTAAGCATTATGCCATGAAGGCGTATGGGGGACTGGATGTATAGATCCACTTTTCTTGACCTCAGCCCTAGTTGGAGGTGAGTGGTCAGCTTCATGCACTAGCCAAATTACCCCTGGGGAAAGAGCCCCCAGTACCCATTTGATAGGCGGTTGTGTGAATTCCAGAGCCGGTCTGAACGATGTGGAGAAGGAAAATTCTTGACCCTACCGGGACTCGAACCCCGTCCCCGCGGTCGTCCAGGNGCCAAATTACCCCTGGGGAAAGAGCCCCCAGTACCCATTTGATAGGAAGCTGTGTGGATTCCAGAGCCGGTCTGAACGATGTGGAGAAGGGAAAATTCTTGACCCTACCGGGACTCGAACTCCGGCCCCGCGGTCGTCCAGCCCGTAGCTATTCGCTATACCTACGCTACCGACGATACCGACAACGCTCTCCCGACACCCACTGTAAACATAGAGAGTAGAGAGTACTTGGTAATCCGTGGTGTCGGGTTGTATATGGGATCCGTGGTAACCCGGTCCCCGATTGGAAATACTCTGGCGGAGGGGAACCGGAATAATCGTCAGTTAACATGATTTCAAAAGTTAATATTTGGGTTGGAGGCTACCACAGCGGCTTGATTTAAATTTTATGAAATCCGATTATTAGGGTGTGTTTCTCATCATGCGGTCTGATAAACGAAGTGAATCGTTTACATTTCACACAACTGATTTGGATATAAGAACACAAGTTGAACATGGAGCAACTAAAGCAACACGCCGGCGTCTTCAAGATCGGTTTGACAATGAATGCCAATGTACGTTAAAGTCAACCAAACAACGTATCGAGACGGCACAGAGGAGGTGGACAAATTTGAATTTCTCTTCAGTGTCTCTGCCACCCATTCATCCACACCGATTTCTGCGTTCCGGAGCAGATAAGTTATCCAAAACTTTGAATAATGTGCGTACAACGTTTGGCGCATTTTCGCAAGTAAGTACTTGAAAAGACAACAGATTTTAGCAAAATAGTTTTTTATATTTAATTACTCATAATAGTTCAGAATAATGTGTGTAGCTGCAGTGAAACATTGTAGGTAGTCTGTTATTGTCATGAAATAGGATATGTACGTAGTTCCTTTTGTACATGTACAAAATTTATACAAAACTATAGTTTTGCCTGTGGTTCTGTATGGGTGTGACACTTGGCCTCAGATATTAGCGAGGAATATAGACTGAGGGTGTCTGAGAACAGGGTGCTGATGAGAATATTTGGACTGAAGAGAGATGATGTGACGGGAGTTTGGAGAAAACTGCATGATGAGGAGCTTCATAACTTGTACTGTTGGCCAAATATAATTCAAATGATCGAGTCAAGGAGGATGAGATGGGTAGGGCATGTAGCATGAATGGAGGAGAAGAGGAATGCATATAAGATATTGGTGGGAAGGCCAGAAGGAAAGAGACCATTACAACATATGTGGGTGGATAATATTAGAATGAATGTTAGAGTGATAGGATGGGATGGTATGGATTGGATTGATCCGTCCCAATGAAGGGCTTGTGTGAACATGGTAATGAATCTACGGGTTCCATAATATGCTGGGAAGTTCTTAAGTAGCTGCATAATGGGCAGCTTCTTAAGAAGGGCACAGTTCCATGAAGATAGTCCATTGAAGTAATAAGAAAGAATAGATTTTAATGAAAACCCTTTTATTCACCCAGTTTTATGTCTTATAAATGAATAGGGCTGATAGGCACTTAGGAGTGTATGGGAATTTCACAGTTCGGGTTCTGGAAGGGGATAAGATGAACTTCATTCCAGTACTACCCTTCATTATCCCCAGTAACTCATAACTAATAAAGTAACAAGTGGCATTACTCATGAAAATCTGTAGAATTTCCCGGTGCCCATTGGTATCTGAGGTAAGAAGTATTCAGCTCCCTTTTCTTTTTTCTCATGACAGTTTTATGCTCTTTCATCTCTATCTTAAGGCACTCATGCATAAACATTCTTTTCAGTTTCTTGCAACTGAAATGCTTTAAATCACACAATTTCTGTACTATGTATCGTATTGGTTAATTTATGAGCGAGGCCACTATTTATGCCTGTTTCATCAGGCAAGTAAGCATAGTTCTCAGTGATACAAACACTGGACAAAAGTTACTGTTCACCAAAACAATTTGTGATTAGTGAAGGAAGTGTTGGTTTACTTTATTGTTGGTTAGCATTGTGTGAAGTTAAATTAGAGTGAGTTACTTTGTATTTGTTTACTGCAGGTTAAAATAAGTTATATGTTTAGGACAGGTGGTAATATTTGCATACATGTTGTTTCCTCAGATTTATGGAGCTTTGGATGCATTGGGAGAATATCGTAAGAAACATGTGATGTTACAGAGGGACCATGGCTAAATTTATATATGTTTACAGTATAAGTAACCACTAGATTCCAGAGCACTCAAAGGAAAATAAATTAAATAATGGCATACATACAGCTCGTATGAGTGCGCCATCGCCATGTGGTGCAGGTTGCCATCTGAAGGCAATTGCTTGAGCATTTGCTGGACAGATAAATTATACACATTCCATGAATTCCAGTTACTTAGGATGTGGAATAAGTCAGTGTGCAAATGAACACAATCAGCAGGCCATGGTAGAATAGGGCACAAAACACGTGATACACTTAATTTCACATAAACAAGGATTTCCTTATAATTGTTCCACATTAAGTATTACAGTCCCATTTGTAATTTACTAAGCAGCTGTTGATTATGCTTCATGGGTAAAGTTTTCTGTCAGTAGGTGCACTATCTGTATATGTTTCTGTGGTCTTGTATTGATGGTATGATGCAAACCCAAGATTTGTGTTCATTATGTTAACAGAATTTACTGAGAGTTGAGATAACTCAGTCAGTATAATGATGGACTATAGACTGGACAGTCAGGATTTGATCCCTTGCAGGGGCAAGACATTTTCTCTTCTCCGTAACTTCCAGACTAGAACCGGAGCTCCCCCAGCCTCTTCTCCAATGGATACCAGGACCTCTTTCCCTGGGGGGTAAAATCACCAGGGAGTGAAGTTGACCACCCACCTCCAACTAGTGCCAAGATCAAGAATATTGCAGCTATTGTAACTCTAGCACCATTATATCCACTTTTACTCACAATATTAAATTCACACAAACACACAGTATCATCCAAGACTGCAATACTAACCATTATTTAAATGGAAGACCAGCTATACTGTGTCACTAAAGTTCATTTTAGTATTGTCATCTTATCTCTATCTTAGTCTTCCGAGATGACAATTTCCAACAAAATTCTGAATTAATTTCTTTTTTCTCCCATCCTGACTACATTCCCTTCCCATTGTAAATGCCATGTTTAAAATATCTTAATTCCAGGAGAAGTGTGCTGTGTATTCTGGGATGTAATGCTGTATAGCCCATTGAAAGTCAGCCGACATTTTGCAGGCACATGTGCACTCCATCTTCAGGGCTGAAGAATATACCAGAATATACCAGTCAAGAAACCAGCATGAAGCAGGCAACAAGCAGAGCTCTGGTTTCTTGCCTGGCTACTCTTCAACCCTGGTGATGGAGTTAACATATTCCTCCAAAGTGGCAGTTGACTTTCAGTGCACTGCACAGCATTATTTCCCAGTAGATAGAACTGTTCATAACCACACTGCTGTGAGAACATTGAATCCTACAGTACTAGGAGAATTGACGCTGTATAATTTAGATACTGACAGTATCATTAAATAAAAAAATGAAAAAGAGATACCATGGCAAGGGTATAAATTATTGTAAATGTAATTTTTTTGCTACATTTTCATGTTTAATAAATTTTTGCGTTACAGAAATTTCGCAGCTCAACAAGGCGCCGCCATCGTCTGAAGAATGAATCACCACATTCTCCAGTGACTCCACAATCTCGATCTCGGCATCTTTTGGGTCGTACTCCAATCAAACTGTACAGCCCCTTCGGAATTGAGTCTCCCTGTCAAAGGAATGTACGAAGTGGTGGCAACAGAGATAAGGAGAATGAAACAATTGCTGGCAGACACACTTATCAACGAAGGTAATAAAATACAAAGTGCCCAACTCCACGAGGACATTGGAAGCACGCAGACTGTGGCATGGAGTCTTAATATGATGGCACCAGAAACAAATTTAACATTAACAGTTCATAGTATGCCTTTTTCAGAATTAAAAGATTTGTGGACTTTTGCAGTAACAACTCATGAGGAGACTGTGACTTTATGAACAAAATTAATTTGGCTTCATCATTGGATATGTTTTATAAGAAACGTAAAGGCCCTCTTATATTTATATGCCCTTCTATAGTCATACAAACTCCATGGAGAAGAGTCCCTTATGAAAACCAATAGCTACTCAGTTAGTACAAAATTCCCACAAATTATGAAACCCAGAATTCATTACTGTGTTCACAAGATCCTGCCACTGGGTCCTACTTTGACCCAGATAAATCCAGTCCTCACCTTGACACGCTACATCTGTAACTCCACACAGTTTCTAAAATTTAAGTTATCTGATTTTACCAATGTAACAGTGACCTCTTGTCATTGACCAGTATAACTGTGTAACAACAATTTTGCAGGAATGTCATCTGTTCAAGCTGTTACAGATCAAGGGGATCTGGACCTAGCCATCAGACTAGTGTGCATGATGGCACTCAACAAGTTTCAGTCTATAGCCCACAACAGAAATTTGATTCAGATTTGGAAGAAGCTCGTATTGGTATCTGGGAGCTCAACCAGACTGCTAATAATATTGCGAGGCACAATTTGAGGCACTGAATCACATGTGCACAAACAGCAATATATTTCAGTCACTTTGATTTTGTTATGTAAGTTTACTATATCTGCTTTCTTATGCCAGTTAGCTACAATGATGCATATGTCATCATATTATCAACAGAAGCCATTGATTTTATAGTGATCTACACTAGACAATGGCTACTGCTTTCATTTAACTTATGTTTACTTGAAAGATTTAAAAGAGAAGAAACCGTGAAGTTGCATGTTAGATATATTTAAGGAAAATATATGCTGATAGACAAGTGACAATTTGTGAATGCTTAATATCTTCACTGTACATGTATGTTGTTTCCGTAAATGATTATTACTACTTGATATGTAAGTTTAAAGATAGTGTTGTTGATTTGGAAAGTGTTTCTGAAGTAGCCCATGGTTAAATGCTACCGGCAAAGCTTTACTCAGTCTAGCGACATGTTTATCTTATTTTTGCCATAACCCTTTCACTGTTTTGTGCATAAATACTTTTGGAGATATTTATAGATTACCTGTGGTAAAAGACAGAAGTGTGTCTTAATCCCTGATTTTGGTACCACACATAGCCAGATAAAATTGGCCAGAAGGTAAATGTGTTCCTGTGTATTTAATTGAGAATGCGTGAAGCTTTACCTCTATATTTCCTACACAGCTTCATGTGTGATAATTAAGCACAGAGGTCTCTTTTTGGGTATTACATAGGTAATGCACTTTTGCCACCTGGAAAAGCATTCTGCATTATGGATGTGACTGTTCTGTCAGAGTGCTGTAACATATTCTGACAAATTCTTCGGGAAATGACATAGTTTAAGAAAAATATCTTAGATATACAGATAGTTAAAGGCACATAAATAATACATTTGTATGTGCAGAGAAATTCACTGTATTGTCTCCAGATTCTTGTCATGTCATTAATGCTGGATAACATATAGTTACCTCACATTTATCTTAACAAACAATGAGAGGGTTAAATATTGGGCAGCCAAAGAATTAAGAAACTAAGTGATGTGCTTAGTAATCACTAAACAGGTCAGTCAAAAGTCTGATAATTAAACCCATTGTTACCAAAAATTTGTAGCTGATATAACAGCAAGTATTAATAGACTATACTTAATACATTTTGAGTACAAAAATAAAATTTTCAACAAAGAACTAACATGTACAAAGGGAGACAGAATCCTGAAGCCTACATTTATGTTAAGGTAGCCAGTTGATGGAGTGCTGCATGCCAGACTGATTGATTATGATTAGCAGAAGACAGCCCCCCCCAATTCTCTTTCATGCATACACATACAAAATGATGGAAGTTATACTTTTCCTGTCATCTTCCTTTGACAAAGCCTGGTCTCAGGTATTTATATAGCTGAAGTTATATTGACATGGGCTGTCCAGTGATTGAAAGTTAACTCTTTCTAATGGACCCAACAGAGTAGGTGTCTCCTCCCTCACCTGAGGACAGAACCATATCCAGTTTCCAAGATGTCATGTTCTCTATTTTTTTGTAACACCATACAATGTACAGAGTTCGAAAACCCAGTAATTCTGAGGGCTAAATCTGCTGTTGAGCATAATCCTGAGGACACTACATCCATCTCCCATTCCTAAAGTCTGCTTCTCTAATATCTGTCCGATTGCTGTGTTCTGGCATTCTCAATATCATATCCACATAAAACAAAAATGTAGCCAAGTTTGCTGTCATTATTTCATAGAGTATGCAAATTTAACAGCTGCTGATGTTCTTAATGTAGATGGAAGTGGTTTGATCAAAGGACAGACCCACTCCAGTTAATGTTATCTACTACAAATTCCCATATGTATTCCATGATATGCTTGTTTTGTAATATATTGTATTTACATGTGTTTTTAGTTAGGAATAAAGTTCAACTTTCAGAACTATGCAAGTAGCTTTAGTGCAGCTTTTCAAGATACTTTAGTCTTGTCATGAATTGTGTATGCAGGGGTTCTCAGATTGTGTGATACCATGAGCCTCTAAAATTTACACAATCCCCATCTCTCTTTGTCAGTGAAAAGTGCAGGTCCCTATCAGGCTACATTGACAACAGGAACCTAAATAACTTTACAGCCTCACTGCCCATACAGCAAGCTATGAAATGTTCCTGCACAGTCTGGAAAGAAATGTTTCAGGGGCTGCAGCTGTATTTTCCAGAAGCATCTATGATAAATTTAACTGACTTGCCAAAACTGTGTGGATGTAGCTATATTTTAAATAATTCTTTGAGAATTTGGCAGCTCCCCCATATAGCTAGTGACCCACAGTTTGAGAGACCATGGTGTAGCGCATTTGACAGAGTAAGCGTTTATAATTTTGATACATATTATACAGAATTCCTAGACAAGTTTGAATTAGTATTTTTATAGAGTCTTAAGAGTATTTTTTTTTATTTTGTGTATTTAGAAGGGTGTATCAGATGAACTCATTGTCAGTAAGTTCCAGGAAAGAATATGTTGATGTGGACTTAGCATATTGCCAGTAACTTAGTATATATATTGTGCAGAAGTTGCAAGAGGTAATGTAATATCAGTGCACTAATTCTGACATATTTGAACTTGAAGGTAATGAGATTGAGGCTTTTAGACAATTTTACACCAAATAATATTGCTGAAATTTAATCATATGCAGCAAATATGGTTGATTCGTTAATGTGTGCGTTATGTTTCTTTAGTGTGTAAGCAGTAATTTAATTCACAAATTTGTATGTGCTGATCTCTTCCTCACAAGTATTTCTTTTACAACAAAATTTTGCATACTGCTGTAGACATCCCAGATGTGAGTTGGAGTTTGGTAGGTGTGAACCACCCTTCAGATTACAAGTGATTGCTTGTTTGGTTCTTTGCTAACAATTTGTTTACCTATGTCATTGTTTGCATTCCACTCCCCCCCCCATTGTTTTTCAGTTTCTTTGTAACACGTTTTCTTGTGACATACATATTTAATCAGTTTTTTGGTCTTAGTGGATGCTTTATGTGGTCGAAGTTTGCAAGTCGAGGGCAGTAATAAAGGAGGTGTGTGTGTGCAGTTTATGTTACCATTATTCTAAAAATATCCATTATATGCTGATCCTACCTCTCGCTTAATAATGTTATTGGTTTTTGTTACTGAAATTTTAGTCAAAATAGCCAATTAAACCATGTACCAGAATCCAGTCCCCATATGCCTTCATGGAATAGTGCTTAATTAGTTAGGCACAGGGATAACTTTTCCTTGTCTTTTTACCAGAATTATGTACTTTGCTTTCTCATGGTAGTGCTATGTAGCAATTTGGTACTTCATTTTAGTCCTCAGCTTTCTAGGATATTCTTTTGTTTATAGCAGTTTTCTGTCAGTAGATTCTGAATACCTGTATGGTCGGACGTGGAATCAAGTCTAAAGAGAGAACATATTTTTGTGTTATATCCATATTTAATACATATTTAAAAGCATAAGAAAGTGATTACAGGTGACCTCTGACATGACAGGCAAACTTATGACCCCCCCATGTTTATGACTATTTTTGCACGCCATATTTACTCAGATAATACCCCAACTTATGTCTGCTTCTCGCATTTATCACCACCTGCAATGAACTGTCACTTTCTTCTTTTGTCCAACAAACCTCCCTCTCCACAAAGTACAAATTATCTAATAAGAGAGAATTGAACTTTTGTGATATGAATTTTTAAAATGTATTTTGATTCTTTTTGTACTGAATGTGTCTTAGTTGGCACTAAACTTCGCCGACAAGCCGCAGTTGCTCAGTCAGTGTATTTTGCTTTCAGACTAAAATCACATAGTTCTTTTTTTCTTTTCATTTATTAATAAATGTCTGTAAAGACATGTAATTATTGTTTTACTTAGTTTTCCTCCATTTTATTAGTCAGTTTTCATAATATTGGGACATTAAATGGATTTCCAGGAACTTAACTGCAATTTATAACATTGCTCTTGCAGGGAATAAGGTTTGACTTATGATGGCTCTCCACAAACCAGTTAGGTTGTAAATGTGAGGATCACTTGTATACACTCCTCTCCAAGCACAAATCTAAAATCAGGTCAAGTTATGCTACAGATAGGCTTAAAGTAATCTGTAATGAGTATATAAACAACAATCATTATATAAGTTACTGTGGGATGTGCTCAGTATCGATCTCATTTGCATTTACTTGATTAGCCATTATAAGATTGTGGTGGTACTGCTTACATATCATTAAGATATCAGTAAGAATGAGACTGTATATCAGTCTTCAAAACATGTGTGATCAGAAATTTTACCAGTCGTATATATTTAGTGGTAAAGTAGTACTGAATACAGAAATCAGAGATGTTGAACATTTACAATTGAATATTATGTTCTGTTTCCAATGTTTTACTACAGTCATAAACAGTGATTACTGTAACTAAGAAAATAAATATCAATGGGTTTTCTAATTTATATCTTTGACTTTCCAGTATATTCAGAAGCTTAGATCATATTAAGCTGGCCATAAGGGCTACTGTACAATTTCTCATTTTGCTAAATTGTGAATACCTAGTTGTAATAGTTTTTATAATCAGGGAATTGCCTGATCTAACCTCAGACAAGCTGATATGTTTCATTGCTCATAAATAAAATGTCCCAACAAAATTCATGGGTATTCCCCCTGCAAGGAGTGAAGGGGACAAAATCTTGTCATTTAATGGTAAAGTACATTTAAAATTTATACCTTTATCAATACTTTATTCCCACTTCGAGAATGGTCTTTGTAAAACTGGCATGTTTATCATAGCAAATATACATACATAAAACAATATTCCAGTTGTGACTGAATAACATCCATGTTGCTCCCAGCCCAGAAATGAATGCAGCACCAAGTGCGTACTGTAGAGTTTAGGAATTTGAAAACAAACAATATTTGTTGACTGTGTAACTAACTGCTGGTTGAACAGCATCTCTGTTGGTTGTGTAGAAATGTAGGTACTCTGTCACAGGTTCAAAATCTCAGGTTCTTTCTCTTGCAGGCAGCCAAATTTAGCTTCAGTCATGGAAATAATATTTAAAGAAATAAATAAAAACAAGAAAGTGAAGACTTTCAAATAGTGACTTCAGGGTTATCCAAAACATTTATTGATTCAACTCTTGAACTTACTGCGCCATAGCTCAAGCAGTTAGTCGCTGGCTTCCCATCACAGCGGCCCAGGTTCGATCCCGTGTCTGGTGAAGTGGGATTTGTGGTGGACAAAGTGGCGCTGAGGCAGGTTTTCTCTGAGTACTTCGGTTTCCCCTGCCTATCTTCATTCCACCAATTGCTCCACAATCACCCCACTAGCAATAAAGAAAGACTCTTGAGCTTCCTCTGGATCTGCAGAAATGTTACACTAGTGAGGTTGTGTGTTGTTTCATTATCCAGCAGAGTGGATGGATATGTGTATAATGCAGCGTGTGTGTAGTAATTGATAAGAAATGAGCAAGAAAAATATGACTGTTTAAAGCGGTATTCTAATGTATATCAGTATATGCAGCACATTCACTGCCATCTATGTGGACTTCATATTCGCCATTCCTCAGACAAAAACCATAATTATGGCAAATGTCTTAATGCAGTTGTCATTTTTTTTCTATCATTTGCTCAGATGTAGCCAGAAACTTCAAAGATTGAGAGATTTTATCAAATAAAATATGGTGTACCATAACTTCTTACTTTTTCATGTAGTGACTGTAAAGAAAATGTTGTGATTATGAAAAAAAATGTTTTTTAAAATTTTGATAAATAAATTTGTTTCAAGTATCACATATTCAAAAAGCTGGTTTTATTTGTCTATACGGAATCAGCTTAACTTGTTCTGTGGTTACCCAAAACTCTATGAGAATATGTACAATACTTCTCTCCTTACTGAATGTCTATGAAAAGCTAATGTACTGTCTTATTGTACTCCCGTTTTTTTTCCCATCATCTAGCAAATGCAGACATTCTGATCAGTAGTTGATCTGTTATGTCAAAACCCACGTATTGTATGCAGTTGCTCTCATGTGTATCCAGTTTTTTTAATGATTAAATAATCTTACAGGCCAATATATTTCGGCCATAATTGGCCATCCTCCAGAGCAACTTACGTTAAATAATTGGGTCACTTAAGTGAAATCTAATTTTAGGTCCTTAAAACTTATATATAGGAGCATCAAAAAGTTCCCTGATTCAGGCATAATTTTTAGTAAAACAGATGTATTGAAACCCCAGTCACACTTGAAGTGCTGCCCTTCTGCATGTACACACTTTCTCCAGTCTTGCCATTGCTGGAAGCCCTATTTGGTTATGGCTTTTGAGACCTGCTCTCACATGCTGTTAGCCACAGATGCAAATGATGACCTTAGAGCCCCATATCAAGTCTCGGGATGAGCCAGAAGTCACAAAGAGTGAGATGTGAAGAAAATGGTGGCTGGGTGATGGTTGGAATTTGGTTCTTCACCAAAATATGTTGCTATGTGAGGGAGGTGTGGCAGGGTGCATTGGTTTCTCCATGGCCAACTGCAGCACACTAATGTGTCTCAGCCTGTCGCAACTTGCTCCACAGATAACACACAGTTCAATCCCCCTCCAACAGGAAGCGTGTATCCCAATAAAACTAAATTCCAAGAGCTTCCTGATCCTTCCCTCATAAAATTAATCATATGTGGAATGGAATAGATGCTTTTTATCTTGTCTTGTCATCATGATGCTGAATATTGCTTTGTGTGATATGCTCATAATCTTCTCTAATTCTTTAAACAATTGTGGCCCCAAATGGGGTTATAACATGTACAACAGTATATATGAAAACCCTCAAGTGTGTTTATAGATTTTGTTGAAATTCAGTAATGTGCATTATTAAGCTGCTGAAATATGAATTTCACTTGTTTTACCTTATATATTTTATGCTTTTTTGCTGAAGTGCTCTTTGAAACAGGCCAAAAGTAAGCTTAATAAACCTAAAGCATATCATTGCATCATTGGGAGCCTTGTGTTCTACATTATGATGTATGCCTTACACCCCTTCCAGTTTTGTTCCCTGACCTTAAGTATATTCAGATTCCTGTAATATTCATAAATATTCCATTTTCATAAGCTAGTGGTAACTTGCATGACTTTTAAACTTGCTTTGTTCATCTCAGTACAAACAATTTGATAATAAAACTGTAAAATCTCTCACACAGTTGATATTATTTAGAATGAATTGCAGTATTCACATGAATATAAGACATGTTTTAAATTAATGTTATTTGTAATATGTATATGACAGTAATGTCAAATAAAGAACTGTGTATTCATCCAAACATGTTTTATTTCAGTTTTACTTATGAAATTAAGGGGTGCCATATATACTAGCAAATACAGTAATTACATTTTAATAAAGACAGAACTTTAAAGAAAATGAGGCATCATACATTTTCCCTGGATCTGACTTGTTTTGCTATGCCTTTGTATCATTCACAGTGCAAGTTTGCTAGTTTTTCAGAACTGCATTGTGTTAATGTTTCAGCATTCTGTTGTAGCTTGTCAGAGAAAGTTGGTTAATTTTTCAGTATCAAGTTTGTACATACAATATGTAAGTACTTAAAAATGGGGTAATACTATCTGAATGCCAGTCAATTCTCTGGTAGCAAACAGGTGTTTAACTGGTCTTGGTTACTTGTACTATGTTATGTTTTCAAAATAAAAAATACTGTATAGGTGTGCTGTTTCTATGGAAAGTGGGGAAATGCAAAATATAGTACATAAATTTTGTATCATGAGTGTACTACTTATGTTCTTAATCTTTCAGGCAGAACCTGCTGGTTCTAAGGGGTTGTGACAGTGGTGTATAATCCTCAGAATTGCTGTGTTTTTGGACATTCTCCATCATCCAGTATTCTAGAAACTAGAGAACATAACTTTTCAGAAACTGGATCTGTTTCTGTCCTCAGGTGAGAGGGGTGAAGAGACCTTCTCAGTTGGGTCCCTCAGAAAGAGCTATTTAATCACTGGAGACCCGGCCAATTCGCTGAATTAACTAGTAAATCTGACAAGGATTGTCCAGTGATTGAGGTTAGCTCTTTATGAAGCAACCAACTGAGTAGGCATCCGCCACCATTGCCTGAGGACGGAAACAGATCCAGTTTCCAAAACGTGTTCTCTAGTTTCTAGAATATTGGATGATGGACAAAGCCCAAAAACCCAGTAATTCTTAATATTAGCAATGTTATGCCAGAGATATTTGGTGAAAGAAACTTTAAACCGTGTATATAAGTGAAAGTGACCTTAAGTCGGTTTATAATTATAATGCAAAAGAAACCCCATTGCAGGTTACATGGCACATCCGACAACAGGAAAGTTGTGAACCTCTTTGGGCCTTGAATGATAAAGTTAGTTATGTGCTATTTATACTGCTGGGGCATTGAATATGTCAGTCCTGTTGTCTAATATTAATGGAAATCAGATGATGCGACAATACTTTGTGAATTAAGCACTGAGTAAACTTGTTAAAAGAATAGCAATTTTATGCCGTTGTCATGTATGTACAATATTTATAGAATCCTTTCAAAATTTATCATGTCCTAAGAAAAATAGAGGGATTGCCGTCACACAAAGAAATGTTTTTTAATTATCAGTTCACAACATGTTTCGGCCTGGACAGGTCATTTTGTAGCGGCAGCCACCCTCATTTTTATTGGTAAGCATAAACAGGATGCAACATTTCAAGATGTCCTAGGATAGTGAACATGCGAGCTAAACGGTCTTGCGCCTGCTTGAATGTCGTTTCTTAAAGTCATTTTTTCAGCAAGGGTAGGTTTCCATCATCACCAATTTACACGTCCACTTTCCAGGCGTCTGGGAAGGGAACGTAAATTGGGATTTACAAAGAGGATTTGTAGGACGGATTTCCACGTAGACCTAACTGGTAATGCCCTTACATATTGTAGTATGAAAAATAAAGCTTCCACATTCCTTCCTTCATCTGTTTCCGTCGATTTCCCATCAATCTACTATAGAAAATAAATGAATATCAGTCTAATTGTGGTATTCTGTGATACGGGATTAGGGTCTTGTGCTTTTCGTCCGCTTGATTTGTAACGCAATATGTTGCGTCAAATAACGTGTTCAAAGTGAAGTTATGCATATTAATTTAAAGTGTTCGTTGTAATGATCATTAATAGTGTCTGATAATGCATTTTTATATCCTGAATTTAGAATGACTGATGAAGTGACACTAAAGGTGCAGGTAAGATAGGCTATTGTTTACAGTTCCAGTAGGCCTAAGTATAATCAAATGGAATGCAAATTTAAAATTATATCGTAGTAGAGATGATACGTTTATTGATTATGTATCAAATAAGTATCGATGATACAGAGTTCTTCGACAAGTCCAAAACTATTCATCGCATTTAATACAGAAGGGCCAAGCAATATTTACAACAGTCCACAGTTTTACTAGACGTGCTGATAGGACAAATTAATGGAATACAGGAAATAGTATTGCATTTATTTTCAATTTTTTCTATAGGCAATGCACAATATTAAACGTGCATTATTGTTTTACTTGAAACTATTGGACGTCCTATATACTGTGGAGAGGTAGAAGGAAGAAGTTTTGGAGTAAAACGCCCCATATGTGCATTACTTCTTTAAAGACCGATTTTTTCTAAATTGTATTGACCTCGCGGGCATGAAGCTTGTTTCTAACCATTCGACTACGAAGTTCAGTGCTTTCACTTCTACCCCAATTCAACCCTTCAAATTCCATAGCCTATATTTTCTATGGTGTTTTAAAACACCTTGTAAGAAAATCCTTTCATGCAACACATCCTCGCCCGAAATATTTCCATGATGCCGTGCATATTTACCAGAACAAGCGTGAACTTCATGTCCGCATCTGTGGATGTGAACTGAAGTATACCAATTGGTACTGGTATACTTCAGTCGGAGGCCTTCTTATGCTGATATATTCTAAAGGGTTCTGACAATGATGTATGCCACCCAGAATTTTTTTTTAATTTGTCCATCTTCCGGTATTCTTTAACAATTATAGAACATAACGTTTCGGAAACCTCGGGTGAGGGGAGAAACACCAGCTCTGTTGGATCCGACAGAAAGAGCTAATCTCAGTCACTGGGCGAGATGATTGAGGTTAACTCTTTCTGAGGGACCCAACAGAGTAGGTGTCCCCTCTTATTTGGGGACGGAAGCAGATCCAGTTTCCGAAACGTGTTCACCAGTGTTTTTAGAATACAAGACGATGTACAAAAGTCCAAAAACCAAGTAAATATGACTGCTTCGTATACTGATTAATACAATATGAATATGAAGTTTGTTTGGTAGCCCTCGACATTTATAAATTCCCACAGAATTACGAACAAACTATCAGCCAAAACAAGAATTTTTTATTGCCATCTCAGTTTACTCTTTTCTTAGGCCGCGCCATAGCTCAAGCGGTTAGTCGCTGGCTTCCCAACGCGGCGTTCAGGGTTCGATCCCGGATCTGGTCAAGCGGGATTTTTGGTGGACAAAGTGGCGCTGGGGCAGGTTTTCTCCTAGTACTTCGGTTTCCCCTGCCAATCTTCATTCCACCAATTCCTCCACAATCACCCTCACCTATCATCTGGGGCTGGTACAATAAGCCAGAAGTGGCCGCAGTACAAGGGACTTAGTCCCACCCCACTAGCAATAAAAATAATACTATTTTATTGGTGTCATAAAGAAATGGGCAAGCTTGCCGATGCGATACGCAAGACCAAGTAACCGATCCGAGTACTTGAAAATTAAACTCAACATAGCTGGTAATGTTTAAAAGAAAATGTTTGTATTTTAGGTGATGGTCTTCTCTGCCCATCCCTTCGAATTTACTTTTCTTGCCCACTAATGCCGCTCACTAGAAGGTTTGTCCACCGCTGGAAATGGTAAGTACAATTTCAGAATTTCACGGTCCTCTCTAACTATTTTATGTTCGTTTTGTCGCGTACAGCAATGGTTCCGCTAATGTTAACATTAGAAATTTCTGACCGGCGTAAATAAAACTAATCGCTTGGCCATCTGTCGAGAAATACTGATGTTTAATACACGTATTAGACATTATTTGTCACCCATGGTACCAAACAACTATATAAATTTACTGCTTTTTTTAATAATCTAATTTAACCAAGGTTATTCTTTCATCAAAAGGCTGTTAAGGATTTGGGGCATTCGTCAATTTTTTCGGGCTCCGTTTTCTCATAGTCTCTTCAACACCGTTGTCTTTCTGTTCACGTCGCCAGATCATTCATCTGGCGAGCAAGAGTCTCGCCCTTCTCTCACCATAGGAAGTCTGTTTGTTTCTGTGTAAGTCCATGCAGTTAGAGTACTTCGCTCATCTCAGATGTCTTGGTTTCCATATATATTTTGCTATTGACCCAGTTTCATGCAATATTATGCACTCCGACAGGTGCAAGGTCTCGTGTGTGGTTGAAGAAGTCTCTTTATTTTAACTGCATCAGATTGGATCTGTCTTGTGTTACGTCTGGTAGGGACCAGCTCAGCCGTTTGGGTCTTGAGGACGCAGTCAGCGTCCAGTCTCTGCAACGTCGTTTGAAATAAAAATTAGGATAACGGATGTCACTTCACTTTGAATTGCATTTTCAGTTACGTTATATACATGACTCGAAATGGCTATGCAGATTGTCAATGCACAGTCCGTCCATTCGTGTAATTGAAGCTGTCAGCCCTCTTCATTGCGTCATGATCGTTTTTGTTGTTAGCACACGAGTCCATTATTCGATTCAGCAACTCAGTCCTACCTTTTGACTTGACGGCATACACCAGGGGTTTCTTGTGGCCCAACAGGAAGTGGTCAAAAGACGAAAGATCTGGTGATCTCGCTGGTCAAGAAATTGGACCACCTCGTCCAATCCAACGGCCTGGAAATTGTTGATTCCGAAATGTAGTCAGGTGGCTATCAAAATGAGGAGGTGCGCCATCTTGCTGCGGCCACATCTCTTTCCTGGTTAGCAGAGGAATATCTTCAAACGTCAATAGCAGCTCTTTCTATAGGAAAAATAAGTAGCACTAAGGTATCAAGCGTCCTTCAAGCACAACCGGGCCGATAAGTAGGTTTCCGATAATACTACCCCAAGTATTTACCGTGAAACGGCCTTGGAATTGCGTTTCCTTGATCTCATGAGGATTATTCTAGGATATTTCATTTTCTTCATAAACCGTTGAAGATCGGACCCAGGTTCATCAGAAATTTTCGACTCAAAATGATGCCAATAACACTTTGTTAATTTATGGACACCCAGTGTATATATTTATTTATATATATAAAGGTAAAGTTGCCCCTGTGCTTAACTAAGCACTAAGCCATGAAGGCGTACGAAGGAGTTGATGTACAGATCCATATTTTCTTGACCTCGGAACTAGCTGGAGGTCAGTTGTCAGCTTCAGGCCCTGGCCACTTTACCCCCAGGGAAATACCCCCCCCTTTCCCATTGGATATGAGCCTGGGTGGGCCTCAGAGCCGGTCTGGACGAAGCGGAGAAGAGAAAATTTTTGTCCCTACCGGCACTCAAACTTCGACTCCTCGGTCGTCTAGCCCGCAGCCAGTCGCTATATCGACTGAGCTATCCAGGCATTTATATATACGTATATATATTTTTGTGGCTATGTCTGTTTTATATAACTAACATTCGGAGCGACTGACGGTGTTGACTTTTGTTATTTGTTCTTGATCATGATTTCGCTTTTCACATTGTCGTTTCTTCTGGTTTCTCTTTCGAAATTTACACTGATAATTTAGTATTATGCTTTTCTGGAATTTCAACTCTAGTATTGCAAACAGAACACAACATTTCGGAAATTGGATCTGTTACCGTCCTCAGTTGAAAAGCTGGTAGACTGCTACACAGTAATATCGGTTTATAGAAAGAACTAATCCAAGTCACTGGACAACTCATTTCTAAGCTAAATGTGTTATTTCACCATCAGAACCCTTTAGAACTAGTCTGTTAATGATATGTTCCGCTAAAACATATTATCTCGACAGATAAGTACCAGAGAACAGCCGTTTGAAATGAGTGGCCAAGTGAAAAAGCATTGATATAGGATTCCTGTTTGTTATTTCTTAACTGCTTTCAGAGAAAGTCATTCCTTATTAGAAAAGGTGCAAATACAAATTAGAACTGAATTATTTATAAGAAACAGTAAAGATTATAGGTTTGTTATAGTGAAAGGAGATGTAATTCGTGAATATTTTGGTTATAACATCGCTGTTATTAAAATTAACTTAAAGGCTTGGTGTCACTAATTAATTAAATATCAGGAAAGAATACACATGTATTTGGTTATACACATTGCATTTATAAATACATTTTATGCTCATAAAATAATAATGTCGACCTTCTCAATGATGAAGTTCGTAACATTCTTGACGGATAAATCAAAATAAATATAGATCACATTCTGTATATCCCTTGTGCGCAAGTACACTTCCCAGTTGATTATCAAGTCATATAAAATATATTGCTGTTTATTTCCTGTATATTCCTTGTCAGAAAGTACATTTTCCAGTTGATTACCAAGTCATATATAATATCTTGCTGTTTATTTCCAAGTAGGAACCAATGTCGAGGCGGCCAATGATATCGGGTATACACATACACCACAAACGGTCATATTACTGCACCGTTAAATATGCTTGAAATTTTCTAGGGTCATACATGGATAGGTCACATAAGGTAAAGTTATCCCTGCGCTTAATTAATTAAGCCCCACGCCATGAAGACATAGGTTATTTGATTCCAAGGAAATGTATTCTTTATTAGAAACAGAATACTGCTCGTCCATTCGTGACCAGCTACATAATATACGTCCATGCAATTCTCTGGAATTCGTTGCTATGGTATTTGCGTGATTTTAGAGTTTCTACTCACTGTTACAAAACATATATATTTAATATTTTAATACTTCATATATTTAATATATAATGTATAAAATATAAATAGTTAATGATTGAGGATACAAACTGTTTAACTTCGTCAAGCAGAGACACTCATCCCAGTGAAATGTGACCACGTCATGCGTCTGCTATAATATACTATGATTATTATTATTATTATCATCATTACTTTCTTGAAATCATCAGTAAACATATGTATCTTTAATACTGATATGCAGACTTACATTGATAACTTTCTTCATCGCTTCGACTCCTGGACACCTGTTACAAGCCTATATAGACAATCATTTTGACACATCCTGTATCACGGGTTTACTAATGCATTTCGTTTCTCTGCATATAAAAATGATTGCATTATCACTTATATTCGGATTTCTTGATGCCTTATGTGTTTTGTATGCATCTTACATCCTTGTAATATGAAAACCCTTCAGGTGTTTTCTTTCGACTAATACTGGTATAGGAAATACTGAATTTCTACTAACGGTTCGTAGTCTGAGATATGCATCACTAGTCTAGCTTACAAAGGTATTTGTTTGCGATATAAAACCACTGAATAAAACGTATAAGATAAAAAATTGTACATAAAATAAATAATAATATACCTATGGAATGCATATTAATGGTTGAACGGAGTATTGAATCTCTATTTTGGGAAAGTAATTATGAATTATATCGAGAGCTCTAAAATGGATACATCTGCAGGAAGATAGATTTGTTTGGAGTTCGAACTACGTTATTGACTTAAAATATGCTCATGTCAGTATGATATCTATGCAGTACGTTCAACGAAATAAAATTATAATTCCTGTTTTAATTTGTCCTTGCTTAGTGTACTTTTAAAGAAATATCTTTTAAATATATTGTCAACTGAAGTAAGATAAATGGAGGCGTATACTTTAAAATATAAGGTGGTATCACAGTTTTCAAAATATGGGGAAAAATGTTTCTTAGAGCCATGTTTCATTTACATTCATCTGTAGTTTATTTCATGGCCCTGTCAGCAACGCAAGTTTTATGTCGTCATATGATTCGATTCCATTGAATAACGAACTGGAAAAGGTGTGGAAGGTATCTTCGTAGCCTGAAGTTAGGTACTATCCAATCATTTGGTTAAGGGACTAAGGAAAACCGCAAAAAACCTGAGACAAGATTGTCGGTGTCCCTACCGAGATTCGAACCGGGCTGTAATTAAAAAATTATATCACTTGAGTCAACATTGTCGGTAAGTTTAATTTAAAATTTGTATAATCTTTGTAGGTGTTCTGTATTTCTAGTCACGTAACATGCAATTTTATAATCATATATTTCGGAAATGATAATTTCTTTAAGTTTATAATAAATCGCTTAAATATCATTAAATTAGATAACGTAATATCGCGTATGAATGGAACAATGTTCACTGAGATCGATTACCAGCGGGCCCCCTTGTGTGGCGGACTTTGACAGAATATTCATAACTTCCTGTTGAATTAAATTTAGGATGCAAAGGACCTTCTGCTGTACCATGCCGCAGATAGACTCCCCCTTTCAATTTCAAACTTAACCAATCTAAAATACTGTGAAATGTTTTCAGAAACCATTCGATGGCTTCTGCAACTTTTTCCAAGATTCCAATGCCGTCTGCGAGGAGCCCATTTAAGCTACGTCCTAGCAAGTCATCTGATATAATTCCAGTAGTGTGAAGTAAAACGCTTTTAATATTTCCGAAACGGAGGAAGTTTACCTTCCTTACAAGAATATTTAAACCTAAATCCACAAATAACTTTTGTTGCAGTAAGTCTCCTATAATCTGCGCAATAGCGAAATTCGGAGAAATCTTTTTCAAAGTTTTACCAAAGTACCCGATCATCTCAGCCAGTGTCATATTTGGAAACCAGACTTTCTGAATTACATCTAAAATATTTTCATCGTCTAATGTATTATTTGCAAGAGAGAGCTCAGCTGAGTCCTCGACTTTCTCGATAAACTGTAATATAGTATTGTTAGGGTGATACCTCTCAAGAGTTTCGTCTATGTCTTTTAAAGCATCAATCAATTTTCCCGTATTCCAGACCACGTTTCCAAATGCTCCATACCTTTCTTGTAGACTCGTCTGGTTAATTACTTCAGGAGTATTTGGGTTATTGTGCGGTATAATCAAACTAAGTCCATGGAGAAAACCACCAATTAACCCTCCAGGTATCGGAGTCGTTGAAACAGGCTCTTCAAAGTCTTCCCTCAGTTTACCGAAACTTTTAAGCAGAGTTTGTCCACTTGCAAGTAGTGCAAAAATGTTTCCAGAATTATTGTGTTTGAATGTATCACTTAGGCTTCCGATGCTCTTCAGTATCTCCCATATATGTACTGGTATGTCCCCAATACCTCCTTCCAAGTTTCTCTGCAAATATATATCCACCAGGGCTTTTGCGCTTTGTTCTGAACTTTTAATTTTACTCGTTATATATCCTGGCTCTGGATGTTCGTTCCAATGTAAAATTGCACCCACCAGTGCCAGGGCGTTTTCAAGTATATTCTTGATATTGAAAATTACAGCGGGAACACCCCTGCCATGGCCTCCTGGTGGTGGTGCTACTGTTTTCCTTATCTGTGCAGGAGTAGTGGTCTGTGGTTTGATTCCGAGTGCTGTATCAAATATATTTTCTGCTCCACCCAGTATATTTCCAAGCAGATCTTCATGTACTGGGCTTGTATTTTTTGGAATGGCAGTTGTTGCTATACGTCTAATTTGTTTACCTTTAAATGAATTTGCTCTAGGTTTAGCGGGATTTCCCCTAGTAACTGGGGAAACATTTCCTGAAAAGAAGGGCTTTAACGGGTTTATATTGTCTATTAAGTTGTGTGCGCCCGTAAGTACGTTCCCAACCACTTTTCCAAATGCATCGGGAAGATGGAATAGGTTTTCAAGGGGCGAAGCTCGTTTTGTTCGCTCCAAGTTTTGTAATTGCTGTTGATATTCATCGTTTAACGGACTGCCCACCCCGAAGTGATTTCCTTTCTGGTTCTGTAAAAAATAAAAAAAGATTGTCTCTAATCCAGAACTTCAACAAATGTGCGAACTGACAAGTTTCAAAAACACAGAGTGAATATGGAGTATGTGAGATTTGAGGTTTTCACACCGGTGACTATGAAGAAAGCTGTTTTCTGGGATGTGGCGCCATGTAGATATTGTGTAAACCAACGTTTCGGAGGATTGGAAACAAAACTGAGAGATGTAATGTATATAAGGGGTGGGACATGAAAACCGGCCCGCGCACTGCGACCTTCAATGATCTATTGTGCTTAAACAGAGAGATTCTGTACCGACTGATATAGATGTGAAAACCTTAATGCACCGCATTAGTTTTATATATATTTTGAAAGAGTAAAGATCCTTTGTAGCCGATCACGGTAGCCGAGCGATCTAAGGCATGTACTGTCTTCGCTCGCTCGGAAGCCGGGATCGTGGGTTAGGATCTGTTTCCTGTGAGGTACGAACTGAANTTGGTGGAATGAAGATTGGCAGGGGAAACCGAAGTACTCGGAGAAAACGTGCCCCACCGCCACTTTGTCCAGCACAAATCCCACTTGACCAGACCCGGGATCGAAGCCGGGCCGCCGCGGTGGGAAGCCAGCGACTAACCGCTTGAGCTATGGCGCGGCCTACCGTGTCAATTGGAGACTCATGTGAGCGGCTGTACACCGGATAAATTCCCGTTGAGCAGTTGNAGAGTGAATATGGAGTATGTGAGATTTGAGGTTTTCACACCGGTGACTATGAAGAAAGCTGTTTTCTGGGATGTGGCGCCATGTAGATATTGTGTAAACCAACGTTTCGGAGGATTGGAAACAAAACTGAGAGATGTAATGTATATAAGGGGTGGGACATGAAAACCGGCCCGCGCACTGCGACCTTCAATGATCTATTGTGCTTAAACAGAGAGATTCTGTACCGACTGATATAGATGTGAAAACCTTAATGCACCGCATTAGTTTTATATATATTTTGAAAGAGTAAAGATCCTTTGTAGCCGATCACGGTAGCCGAGCGATCTAAGGCATGTACTGTCTTCGCTCGCTCGGAAGCCGGGATCGTGGGTTAGGATCTGTTTCCTGTGAGGTACGAACTGAATTCTTATATATTATTCCTATACACTGCCGGTCACTGTAGCCGAGCGGTCTAAGGCATGTACTGTCTTCGCTCGCTCGGAAGCCGGGATCGTGGGTTAGGATCTGTTTCCTGTGAGGTACG
>NW_019740383.1:180387-192929 GCF_002891405.2 Cryptotermes secundus | reverse complement strand
CCTACCGTATGTCTAAGATCTAGTGAACCGAAGTGAAACGGAGAGTTTCATGGAGGTAGGCCTAGGCCCAAATGGGGGTTGTAGCGCCAATGAAAAAAAAAAGAGTTCCTTTGCACGGACCTCATATATTTTCATGTTTCAGGATACAAATTTGAGTCGGTAAATTCGTTTGAATATGGTCCCACATTTACTGCGGTATTCATAGACACATAATTGAAATCGGGTAGATGCAGCTGTAGCAAATACGAAATGTTATTCTGTATTGACATTATAGGGTGGTGCAGAGTGATTTTGGTCAGTTTTGCTGGCGTGTGGCTTATCTCTATGGTCTAGTGGTCAGAGTTCCTGGCTACGGATCTAGAGGTCCCGGGTTCGGTCCCCGGCGCTACCAGATTTTCTGAGAAGCAATGTGTCTGAAACGGGGTACACTCAGCCTCGTGAGGATAATTGAGGAGATATTTGAATGGAAAAGTAGCGGCTTCGATCTAGAAAACCGAGTTTAACGGACGTGGGAATCCGTTGCGCTGACTACGCGACAGCCTCTATCCGCTAAAGTTGGCACTAACTTCAACGACAATCGGCGGTCGCTCGGTCGGTATAGTTCGCTTGCGGACTCAAGCCAGGGAGTTTGTTTGTTTGTTTGTGGCTTATATTAAAGTTGGCGAGGAAGCAGTTTGTAACACAGAAGATGTTGAGGGCCCAACAGTCCTTGGCACATCGATCCGAAGCTTCCGTTCAGCAAAATTTCTAACATTTCCTCTTAGCCTGTCTAACCTAGTTTAGCCTTCGATGCCATGTCATGCGTCCTTAATTAGTTTATATTATTTGTTTGCCGAAATTTCTTCTTGTTATGCAGAGCATCCAGTTTTATATTTGTAGTTTTTTATTTCGTGTAACTTGATCTATGATTTTAGCCTACTTTTCTTATTTTGAAAAATACAGGGATGATTGTGAGATCACCTTGCTCTCTGTGTGTCTGGATATCTCTCCCTAATTCCTGATTCCTAATCCATAAGCACTGTCCTCTTTACTCAACTTTGGGACGGAAAGTAGAGAAAACACCGCCTCCAACATTCTACATTTTTAAACAGTCATTTACGTAAAGAATGATAAGGTAGACCTTGAGATAAATAGAAAATGAAAGCAGGCGGTAAAAGACAGTAAGGTCTACGTTTAATTGTATTGAAGTAAGAATTTATGCCAACTTAACTATGGACTCGACACAATATTGCTTTGTACAATAATCGTCGTTTATATAATATTAAAAAATTCTGAGATACCTCAAGTGAGGTAAAGCGTTGTCACGCTTCCAGTGACTAACTTCGTTTTTTAATGATAATGTTTTAACGTCAGAAGTCACTGAGCGTCGGACGAGATAGGAATATCGTCATGAATTATAACGATACAATGACTAGGAAGGAACCGACCTTGGCTCACGTGAAGCCCCTATTTCTACGAACTTCCTGGAGATATGAAAAAATTTAATATTAAGTATATTATTTTCCTCCCACCTATGCCTAGTTTTTGCAAGTGGTTTCTCTGCTTGAAATATTTTAGACCAAAATGTTGGCACCAATCTCATATATTCAGTCACGCTATATGTCCTATCCAGCATCGTTAAATAACCTATGCATCAATCGTGAGTAATCCGTAACAAGTAAAGTAAAGCTATCCCTGTAACAGGCCGTGAAAGCCCATAGGGTTGTGAGACGTTGAGGTTCCCATATTATCTAGACAATCGGCTCAAAGATGGCGGTAAGATTGTCAGCCTTACGCTCCGGCCGCGCTTTACTGCCCGGGAAAATTATTTAATTATTTCATGGTACTCATTTCTGTTAGAGGCTGAGTCGACCCCAGGGGCCATAGTGCGGCTGGAATGATTAGGTCAATTGAAAAAATCCAGTGACCTCATGGGGACTTGAATCCGCGACCTTCCGGCTTGTACCATAGTGCCTCAACAAACTACGCTACCGCGTGACCAAATCATCATCTTTAAATACCACAGAAATTAACAGAAACTGAACTACATTCGCGTGGCTCTTTTTTTGTCATTTCAAATGGAGTTGTCACTGTGATTAATTAATTAAGCACTATGCCTTGAGGACATATTGGAGAAACTCCATTATTCTTGACTTCGGCACTAGATGGAAAAGAGATATCAACTTCACGCCCTGTCTGCTTTTCAAGTATTTTATTATAAACATATTATAGTACTGGATGTGAGAAATGAGAACATGGTGTCTGAATGACCCTAGAGATATCCATATTGTATTGTGGCCAACAGAGCCGACGAATTTTTCATGACACTCTCTGTAGGATGGTATCCATTATTTTTAAGTCGAGTTTTACAACTTCTACGTACTGACAATTTTTATTAGCGGAAATATTATTATGTATAATTCATCAGATGACCTGCCTTTTAAACCATCGAATTTTCCTATAACTGCTTTCAAGATAATTGTAATCAGAAAAAGTAACTACTCACAAGCTTGTATCTTAATTCTTTGTCTTTACTCCAACTTTCTTTGTAATTACTTTTACATATCCGCACAAATAGCTTGTAACCCTAAAAAAGGGGTTGAGAACAACCGCAAGAGCCAGTCAAACTAAGATTTCAACAAAATATGCCGGACAGTATAGTTTTAGTACTCTTACGTCATAAATATCGATTAATTAGTTGTAAGATTAAAGTAACTTTAAGAAAGTCAACACATACTGGCTGTACTTTGTTTCATTGAATTTAAACCCTTTAAACTCGTATTAATTATGTACCATTAAGTTCCTCCATTCGCAAATTGGATACATGAATTCAACATTTACAAGGAGTAGACAAAATAATGGAACCACTTAGGTATAATTTGATGAATAGAATGTTTGTGTTGGTTACATTGAAAGAACTTCAGTTGGCAACGCTGGATATTCTTCCGTTTGTTTACACTCTGTTGTGCTCGTGTAAGTGAAATAGTGGTTGTGTTGGGTGACAGTCCTTATGAAGAATTCGAAAAATGGGAGACTTGTCCGATTTTGAAAGATGGGAGATTATTGGCGCGCGTTTAGCTGAAGCATCTGTGAGAAAAACTGTCACATTATTACGTGTATCCGAGAGTTTCCGAGGTTATGTCTGCATACACGAATCATGGGAAGACAACATCAACGAAAGGGAACAGTGGGCGAAAATCAACACTGACAGAAGTATATCGTCGTACATTGGGAAGGACTGTTTCGAAAAATCACACAGGTGATAACAAAACATAATATTCATCTTGAAGACCCCGTTTGCACAAAAACTGCCCAGCATGACATTCATAAGTCCAGCATCCACGATAAAGCTGCAATTGCTAAACCTCTGATTATTGAAAGTCATGCTCAGATGCGTAAATGATGGTGTCACGACCATAAAACCTGGACATTAGACAACTGGAAACGAAAGCGTGATTTGGCCAGATGAACCGTCCTTCACGCTGTTCCCTGCGTCAGGAAGAATTTACGTTTCGAGAACAACCAAGGAAGCCTACAATCCGGAATTCCTGGTTCTAACAGTGAAACACGGGGGAGGTTCTGTGATAGTTTGCGCAACTATATCGTGGTACAGTGTTCTGTTGGTCCCCTTATTACCCTTCATGGCCGAAATACTGCAAGGGAGTACGTGAACAGCTTGAGTAGTCAGGTACATCCCATGATCCAGACGCTATTTCCGAAAAACAATGCAGTTTCCCAAGACGACATGTCCCCATTCACACAGGCGGAACACTTCGATCATAGTTTCACGAACATGAAGTCGAACTCCAACGTAATCATCACATTTGAGCATCATTGAACCACTCTGGTCAGTTTTGGAGACTAGAGTGAGGAACAGAGTCCAACTTCCAATATCTCTAAAGCAACTTGGAGATGTTCTTGAAGACGAATAGTAAAAAATTCCGCTGGAGAGTGTTCAAAACTTGTACGAGTCCATTCCAAGCAGAACTGCCGCTGTATTGGTACCAAAACAGTAATAAAGAAACATATAAAGTAGCTGTAGTGTTTCAATCATTTTGCCCAGTCCCTGTACGTTTACAAATGTTTGACCTGTAAAGATAATCTAAACTATTGATACGATCCGACAGCCGAAATAATTGCCCGTCCCTGACCTAGAGTATATTTGAACATACCTGACGGCCATGATGGGTGCCGTTCTTCAATACAGATGCTGCGTTGGCGAAGTGGACATCTGTGAACAGATATACAGGTATATTTTAAATGCGCATCTGATGAAGATATCTTTCCAATTAAGTTTGTTGCATTAGTTTGCTGGTGATTTTAGAGTTTCAAAGTAAGCATAATTAGGTATTATGACAACCACGATTTATTGAAACTGAATAACATGAATTATTAATATTATTAATGTTCCCATTTTGTAGGTCTTCCAGTGATTCTTTCGGGCTGTCTCTGTTCGAAATGACCTGAGTTAGTGATTAGCATAACTGACTCAAATATACTATATATGATCTGAATGAGTGACAGATTGAGTGACCCACTTGTAAATTAAATGTTGTGCATCGTCGCTGAATTTGATTCTAAATCAGTTCAAATTAATATTGCCGAAAGCTGTATACTTAACTTACTTATTCAACAGGCCAATTATTCTTCTGTCTCCACCTTGAATTCAAATGTCATCTGTTGCCTTGAGATATGAAAAATACAGTATATATATACCGTATTTACGCATGTATAGGCCGCGTGCGTGTATAGGCCGCAGCACAATTTACAAACAGGNTATATGTGTGTGTATATATATATATATATATATATATTGCTTCTCTAGCTGAACTAATGTTCAGTCCATCGTAAAATACAATGCTACTAAACCAAGTTGTTATTATTATTAAAGAATTGAATTGAATTATTATTATCATCAGCCACATGATCCAATCTTATAAAAGTAGAGTTATTCCTGTAACAGGCCGTGGAGGCCCATAGGATTGTGACAGGTTGAGGCTTCCACATTTTCTAGATAATCGGCTCACAGATGGCGGTGAGGTTGTCAGCCTTACGCGTCGGCCGCCCTTTACCCCCCAGGAAGATTCGTGGTATTCATTTCTGTTAGAGGTTGAGTCGACCTCCGGGCCATAGTGCGGCTGGAAGGAATAGATAAATTGAAAAAATCCACCTCATGGGCACTCGAACCCACGACCTTCCGGCTTGTAGCATAGTGCCTCAAGCAATTACGCTTATGCGTGCCACTTTATATACTCGTATATTCGTTCTCTTCACTTTAATAGTTGAAGCTGGTGTATATAAATTCCACACATGAGTGTCACGTGACCTGCCAGTTCCCTCCTTCATATACTATTAATTTCACGCATTAGTGTAATACGTCCTGTCAATTTCACTCCTTTTTATTTCTATGAGCTCAAAAATGTTAAAGTTAAGATAACGAATTTTGAATTACTTTTCGTGTACTGTTTCAATTCTCCTACTCTTCAGTTCCTTGGGATCCAAATATTCTCTGAGAATATTGTAATTAAATACTTTCACATGCCATATCTGAAGTTCTCATGGCAATGAATATCAAAATCGCGGTCTTCTGGAGTGAGACAATATAAAGTGCCAACGTTTTGAAGGAGCCCGCTACCGCAATCTATCGGATACACGAGTAAGCCGCGCGGAAAGAATATCATACCAGAAGACCGCAATCTTCAAAGACCTTCAAATTTTTGTCCTTATCTTAGATTGAGAGACAGTTTTCCATTCACTTACAAAAAGAAAATGGTATTATAGTTTTATGTATTTTTAAATTGAAGTATTCACAGAGGAAGATGAGAGGTTTTACCCTCTTTGAAATATGTCCGGTTAGTCGCTGGCTTCCCACCGGGGCGGCCCGGGTTCGATCCCGTGTCTGGTCAATTTGGATTTGTGGTGGACAAAGTGGCACTGGGGCAGGTTTTCTCCGAGTACTTCGGTTTTCCCTGCCAATCTTCATTCCACCAATTGCTCCACAATCACCCTCACCTATCATCTGGGGCTGGTACAACAGGCCAGAAGTGGCCGCAGTACAAGGGACTTAGTCCCACCCCACTAGCAATAATAATAACTAACCACCTTCACATAAACTTGTTTTTCCCTTACCTGTGAAAAAGATGAATAATCCGATGAATGTAAAAATGCACAGCTTTTGAAGAAATGACATTTTGAATCTGTTAATAGGCCCAATTTCACAATATGCCCGATGTCTTGCTAGCTTGGCAGAATATTACATCCATTGCATTAATGCCTATTCAGTGTACTTACTTTATGTTGAGGAACTTCAGACTCGAAGTGACTAGGCCTTATCACATTTCCGTTGGCTAATTGTTGTTTCCATTTTACTTAAAACTTGCTTCTTATCTATGTGTAATGCCTCCTAACTAATCATTGTCAGAAATATTTCAGTATTTTGACATATTTGTTATAAGTAAAATTGTGGAGCCGGAGAAACAGCCATTGCAATCGAAAGGCTTTGAAACAACATTTGTTTCTAGGCAACGACCGCAAAACAAACAAGGTAACGACGTCCGTTACTAGGCAGCAGATTCTTAATAATAATAGATGGCCGCTGCTAGGGAAGGTTTGAGTAACATGTACCCGCAGCAACTGATAAGCAGGCAACAGAGGAATCGTGTTTTCCACGTTGTCCGTGCCGAGGTGTTATAAGCAAGGGGCAAGGTCGCAGTTTGAATGGAGTCGCCAATCAGAGAGGACTTGAGCGCGGAAACTAAGAAATATCCACTATTAGAGTCGATACCAGGAAACGTCTAGAAACAGACTAAGAACACTAGTATATGTGTAACATTGATATGTAAAATGCGGAGATCAGCGATGGCGCTATAATTAAGTGTAATTACGAGTTGTGTGGTGAATAAGGACGATAACAAATGCTTGAAACATTTGTTTGAGAAACGATGATATGTATCTTTTATTCTTTACGAATTAGATATCTGAGTTCCTGTAATACCGGCATAAAAACTATCTTTTCATTGTATAAAGGACAGTCAGTAAATAGGTCACAGCTGTAATGGAAGTAATGGATTTTCTATGCATATCACTAGCTAACAGCAAAGTTCAGCTTCATGGCAGTCTAGGTAGGAGACCGCATGCTCATGTTCGCAGGCTTGTTTCAGTAGTCGAAATGGCGACCGTGCTTGAGGATTATACTACCGAAGATCAGCGTTCTTTTCTGCGTTTTTTTGTGGGCAAAAGACTCAATGCAAAGGATATTCTTAAAAAAATTGTCCTGTTTAGGTGAAAATATTTGTCGCGCGAAGCGGTTCTCAACTGAGTCGAGAAATTCTCTCAAGGACGTTCGTAAGTCGCAGATGATGCCCGACCAGGTGCGGAAGTGGCTGAGACGACAGTCAAAAGATTTCTATGCTGCGGGTTTCGACGTACGGGTAAATCGATGGGACAAGTGTGTCAATGTTGGTGGATGATATGGCGAGAAGATTTTTTTCCCAGGTTCGAATATCACAAGTTTTACGTTTTATATCCATTTGTGACACATTTACTGGCGGGGAACAAGTTTGCTAACCACTTTCTTACACTGGGTTCTCGCTCACGGATTTTCTGCCCTGAAGACGGAGGCAATACTTTCCTCCGAAACGCCGGTTCACACAAGATCTACACGGCGCCACATCCCAGAAGACGCCATTCTTCATAGTCATCGATGTTAAAAACTCAGATCCTACATAGACAGTGTGTTCATCTTGGAAATACAAACCTACACTCCCCCAAAGAATTTGGCTATTACATGCGTGAACTAAAGTCCAAACTCAGCTTCTTTCCCATCATTTCCTTCATACGGAAGAACATCTTAATATCATACTCCCATCTATGCCTGGGTCTTCTAAGTCTTTCTTCCTTTCAGCTTTTGCAACTAACATTTTGTATGCGTTTCTCATGTCTACCATGCACATCACATTCACTGCCTATCTTATGCTCACTTATTTCATCTCCTTAATAATGTTTGATGGGCCGGTCACGGTAGCCGAGCAGTCTAAGGCGTGTACTGTCTTCGCTCGCTTGGAAACCGGGATCGTGGGTTCGAATCCCACTCAGGGCATTTGATGTTTAGTTTGTGTGTGTGCGTTTTTCTGTGTTTGTGTACAGGTAGAGGCCTTGCGACGAGCTGATCACCCGCCCAAGGACTCCTACCGAACGTGTAAGATCTAGAAAAACTGAAGTGAACGGAGAAGTTCATGGGGGTAGGCCTAGGCCCACTGGAGCTGTAGTGCCAAAGGGGGAAAAAATAATGTTTGATGAAGAACAGTAATTATGAAACTCCTCATTAAGTGTGTAATTTTTCCTAGGTCTTGTTACCTTCTCCCACTTAAGTCAAAGTAGTGTTCTGAGCACGCTCTTCTGAAGATCATTAAACTACCTTCTTCTCGCAATTTAGAGAGTTTCACGCCTACACAAAGAAGTTGGTAATAGTGTAGTTTCGTATATTTCAGTCTTTAAATTCTTCTAGGTAGAAGACAAGATGACAGAAGGTTCTGTGTATACTGAACTTCATCTAATTTCTATTTTATTTTTTAATGTTTTGTACATTAATTTATAACTCGTGGTTTCAATCCTCTAAAATATTTAAAATGGTAACGCTCAACCGAATGACCGAAACATTTCATTAGATGATTTCTTTTTGAATTGGGCATAAAATTCCTTCTTCAAATAACGATAATTGCAGATGGTCCACCGAGCCGACAGTTGTGATTGCAATTTCTCGCGTCGTTACCCAGTTCCCAAGACAAAGTTATCGGATAACAATTCGAAGCAGTTCGTGACCTGTGTCATGATTCGTCCAATGAGTTCTTACAGAAAACAGCTGCAAAGTCATTGTGATTCTGGCTTATTTCGATTTAATTCTTCGTCATTTCGGAGTTTTTCATTTCATATTCTACAAAAATGGTACCTGAACAAAAGTTTTATGTTCGACTATTCTGTGACGTAAAGTAAGTGACACTCGAGTATGTTCCACATCAGCAAATATGGGGACTGGGTATATTTTCAGTTCACTAATTGCTGAGGTGGGACGTGTACTAGCGTCATGTGGAGTAAGTAACCTTCGTGGGCTCGATATCGAAGTATGAGCCACAATTTTACACGTCACGCGCTTGTCGGAAGATAAAATAGACACGGGGGCTCCAGCGGGGGCGAAGAAGGAAAACGAGGCAACTGCCCCTTCCGCCACTAGATTCAAAAAAAAAAAAAATCAAAATTGAAGAAAAATGAAAAATATACCAAATACAAATAATCGATTTTTTCTCCTTTTTAATCTTTTATCATTGACATGTCTCTGTCTGAGAGACCATCTTCGCTACCGCGTGCCCCCATGTGTAAGACCATAAAACCTTGAAACTTTAAATCACAGTGGACTTAGCAGGTAACCTGCTAGTGTGACGGACTAGTACGAACCAATTCAAAAACAAATAATCTAAGTTAAAAACTTTTCTTTTAAAATTCGCAAAAATATTCTTAAATGGCTTAAATAGAAATTCGTAAAATAATTTTCTTGCTGCCTCCTTTTGAAAAAAATAATGACGACATCCATGACTGGGCACAATTTTGAGTGCATAGTATAACTATTCAGCGTGCACGCACATTTGTCAGTTCTGCTTATCAACCAATTCTGTCGCTTCCAAACTTGCGGAGTGTCTCCCCACCCACGCTACGCTAGCGTAGGCAGTGCTCCGGCCCCTACATCGGCGTTTAGATTCGATGGCCCTGCTGCACAGTTGGAAGCCAATAATTCTTCAGCAATGACTCAGTATTGGGACTTCCCCCACAGTAACTCTTTTTCCTAGTACTCATTATTTCACGATACCATGGAGCCACCTATGCAGGGCTATTGACACTAACTGTGAATCCCGTGCATAATTTCATGGCGAATTTAGAATATCGCAGCACGAAATAAGGTATTTCACGGAACCGGATAGATTTAACCTAATCATTTACCATTATGGCTCCAATTTCTGCTAGAAATTGGAGTGGTCTAGTGGTCAGAGTTCCTGGCTACTGATCCAGAGGTCCCGAATTTTCTGAGAAGTAGTGGGTCTGGAACGGGGTCCACTCAGCCTCGTGAGGATAATTAAGGGGCTACTTGAATAGAAAAGGGGAACGCGGTAGCGTAGTTGGTTGAGGAGCTATGCTACAAACCAGAAGGTCGCGGGTTCAAGTCCCGATGAGGTCATTGGATTTTTTCAGTTGACTTAATCCTTCCAGCCGCACTAGGCTCTGGGGTTTACTCAACCTCTAACAGAAATGAGTACCAGGAATTAATTAAATAAATTTTCCTGGGGAGTAAAGTGCGGCCGGCGCGTTAGGCTGACAACCTTACCGCCTACTTTGAGCCGATTGTCTAGATAATGTGGGACCCTCAACGTCTCACAACCCTGTAGGCCTTCACGGCCTTGTACAGGAATAGCTTTACTTTTTTTTTACTTGAACGGAAAAGCAGCGGCTCCAGTCTAGAAAACCGAAATTAACGGCCGTGGGGACTCGTTACGCTGACTACGCTACACCCTCTATCCGCTAAATTTGGCACTAACTATGCTGCAAGCATGCAACTATGCAAGCGGCATTCGCTCGGTCGGTATAGTTCGCTTGCGGGCTAAAACCACGGAGTTTCTTTTTTCTTATCTGTTTCCGGAGCCTCGTTTGTGGAGACAGAGAGAGGGACTGCAGTGACGTAGGAGGCATATGCATATTTCGGATTCAACTTCTGTTTTCAGAAACTAACCCCGAGACTAAATACATTATATATATGAATAACGTCCACAGATGACTCAGTACGCTATAGTAAATATGAACAGACGCTTATAGAAGATGCATGCCATATATCTCACAACTGATAAGTTTGTGCAAACGTCAGTTCAACAAATGCGGCTTCGTCGGACAGGTTTTGTATAGTAACCCTCCAACTTCACCACAGTCATATCTGGACTTTACTTTTCCTTCTTTTTAACACGAAGAGAGAGAGAGAGAGAGAGGAAAAGAGACCTTAAGAAAAGTTGACATTATTTAAAGATATTTACGACGTAAAATTTCATGGCCGTACATGTTCATGTGTAAGTGACACTAGTACTCCTTTATATCCTATATCAGGAAGCGCGTATGTGAGAGTTGCTGACATGGAGTAGCCTCCTTTGGGACGACGCACGGTGAAATTGGGTATTTAAGTCTGTATGGCAGTTTGACAAATTTCGTACATCCTTATCACTTCGTGTTGTCTATTTAGAAATTGAATATAATTTCGTTGAGCAGTTTCTTAATTTTTTTTTTAATTCGTTTAGTGGGGGGTGGAGTCCAACTGGGTCCACTCGGCACGGCGACCACTGATTGGCCTATTGCAGCCTGCCCTGGGTGATTATGATGATGGAGAATTTTGGTGGAATGAAAATCGAACCCGTGCCGCCGCGGTGGGAAGCCAGCGACTAACCGCTTGAGCTATGGCGCGGCCTCCGTTGAGCAGTTGCTATTATATGAGTTTAATTAGCTTTAACTGGTTTAAATAGTCAGCGTTTAACTTATAATAAAATTCAATATTTTTTACGTTGTGTTTTATTAGTGCGGGGCTGAACGTCAGGTCACAGTTTCTGTTTCATATTGAAAAGGTCAGTTTCAAGTCTCGGAAGAGATTCCTGAAATGTCTGAGGGCTTTAATGGTTTCTTCCTGACCCTCCAGGAGAATATTAGGATAGTACCTAAAAGCAGGACAAGACCACTCTCGTATTCTTGCCCCTGTGTGATTTGTAAACCATGTAGCTGTAATACTCAGCTACCCTGTAGCATAAAATACGAGTATGAGGGTGGTGGGAGGAACAGTAAATCTCCAAAATCATTCATTTGCATCGAGGGTCTAATAAAGTTATAAATTACTAATTATTAATATGATGTTTCTATAGGATACATTTAACACATATGAATTTTATAGACTTTTTTAATAGGGTGCAGCCCTGATGTTGGCCTTGTAAGATCGAAATGTCGGGGTCATTGTAACGCACAGTCTACTCAAGCTAGAAACAAGATATGCTTGGATGGTAACTTATATTCGATTTTATAGTAATTATGCACTTACTAATTAATTTTTTATATCATCATCATCATCATCATCATCAGTAATCTGTCAAGACGACAGGTCCACAGTCTCTTCCAAAACAATTCCTCCACTTAATGCGATCCAGAGCTTTCTCCTTCAAATGACAGTATCCTCTTCTGTCCCAAAGGCCATCCAGCATCTTCTTACGTCTTCTTTCTCGTCTTCTTGTCACGTCTATCCGCCAATCTATCTTTCCTTCGATAACTTCTTTTAGAAGGCAGTTTCTGCGTAAAACATGACCAATCCAATTAGCCTTCCGTTTTCTTATTTCATGTAGGATATTCCTCTGCTCACTGACTCTAATTAACACTTCTTCATTTCTCACATAATCGGTCCAACTGATCTTCTCCATCCTTCTCCAACACCACATTTCGAAACTTTCCAGATGTTTCTGATCTACTGCCCTAAGTGTCCATGTTTCAGCCCCATA
>NW_019740383.1:178261-180150 GCF_002891405.2 Cryptotermes secundus | reverse complement strand
AGTTTGAATAATTTGTCCTCCTACTTTGAAGTCTCCGAGCCCATCCAGAGCTTCCTTGGTAAGGCATTCGCTGTACAAGTTGAACAGAATTGGTGATAAACAGCATCCTTGTCGAACTCCTCTTCCAATCTGCACACTTCCTGTCTCCCCTCTGTCCAGTCGTACTCTAACTTTCTGATCCATGTATATGTATATATCCAGAACTTTTTTTAGTAGCTCATATTTTCCCAGTAGCCCACTTGAGACTTGTCCATGATGTGTATTTCTGCCAACCGTCTTACAGTGCACCAATTTTCCTTCCTCTTCACTTCCACACTACATGTTTCGGCACTAATGTGCCATCTTCAGGTGTGTCTCTATCCACGTCAAACTACTGCATTGCATGCCATCACGTCTCCATCATAAAATGACTAAAATGCGTATTCGTCATGTATAACAACAAATTCTAAATACTAAAACCTTTCAGGATTCGTCATCCATACGTCTTATCTCAAATACGCGAGTCACGCCAATTCTCCTCTATGGGAGCGCTCTTCCTATATTCATGTGTGTATTGTACTCTGTGTTGTCTCTTTCTCTTGTGACTGCGTGCGTTGTACTTGAAACTTACCTCGAAATACCAACAATATGCATCGACATCTTGTCTATAAGTGTTAATGTGCAAAAGATATTTCATAAAACATTTTTATGTATGTATTACGTAGGTATATGACATTTCCCCATTCAAAATTTCATGTGCCTGCTGCTGTCAGACTGATATGTACAGGGCGTAAATATAATTTTCTCAGCCGTCATGTTGTTATATTGCACTCTACAGAAATAACGTATGTCTATAAAAGCAATAGTACTGCACAGACTTCCGTACCTTTGTTAAGCATCTCCGCTGGCTGTCTCGTATCGTGCTATTGATAAGAGTGAATTGAGAGTTTCAGAAGCAAGCTGGCCTTCAGTTTATCCGTCAGTATTATTTTCTGACAGGTTAGAAGTTGAACATTTCTTATCCTGGAATATATGCAATTATATTTACACGGATTATTTGCTCCGTTGTGATTATAATACATTAAAATACTTTACAATAATTCATCGTTTAATTTACATCCAATTCAGTAAATAACCATTTTTGTACAAAGAGTAATTGTCTCAAAATAGTTACTTCATCCTGTGTATTTAAGAGGCCACTTAAGAGTAAATATTTAACTTTTCTATCACGATCGCTTCCGAATATTTACACAAGTATGAATATTAATTAAAACAGTCCACATCTTTACATGCCCAGTTTATGATTTATCTTCAGTATAATTATTTAAATATCGAGCAAAGCGGTCGCGTGTTCTAAAGCATGAAATGTTTTTGCTCGGTCGAACACTGAGGCCGTGGGCTCGAATCCAATTAGAGGCGTGGATGTCTGTGTGCGTTTATTCTGTGTTTGTGTGTAGGTAGCGAGCTTGTGACGGGCTGAATCCCCGTCAAAGAAGTCCTACCGAGTGAGAATAGGATTATGAGATTGAAAAGCGGCCAGGACCCAAGTAAGGAATGTAGAGCCAATGAGAATGAATGAATAATCGTTTAAATAGTTGTGATTAAAATTTCTTATAAATTCATAATATTTCTCCAATGTATTCGTAGACCTTAAGAACGAAGGAGACCACTGGGAAGACCACGGCGTAGGGGGATGGATAATATTAAAATGGATCTTAGAGAGATAGGATATGATGGGATGGATTGGATTTATCTGGCTCAGGATAGGGACCAGTGGAGGGCTCTTGTGAACACGGTAATGAACCTTCGGTTCCATAAAATGCTGGGAAGTTCTTGAGTAGCTGCAGAATTGGCGGTTCCTCCAGAAGGGCTCAGCTCCATGAGTAAGTAAGTAAGTAAGTAAGTAAGTA
>NW_019740383.1:123413-178179 GCF_002891405.2 Cryptotermes secundus | reverse complement strand
TTGTTTTCTCCACATTCATTTCCATGCCATAGCACCTTCCAATTTCAATTAGTCTATCAATCATGCCCTGTAGCACAGTTTCTTCCTTAGCCATTAACACAAGGTCATCTGCATATTTCACAGTTTGAATAATTTGTCCTCCTACTTTGAAGTCTCCGAGCCCATCCAGAGCTTCCTTGGTAAGGCATTCGCTGTACAAGTTGAACAGAATTGGTGATAAACAGCATCCTTGTCGAACTCCTCTTCCAATCTGCACACTTCCTGTCTCCCCTCTGTCCAGTCGTACTCTAACTTTCTGATCCATGTATATGTATATATCCAGAACTTTTTTTAGTAGCTCATATTTTCCCAGTAGCCCACTTGAGACTTGTCCATGATGTGTATTTCTGCCAACCGTCTTACAGTGCACCAATTTTCCTTCCTCTTCACTTCCACACTACATGTTTCGGCACTAATGTGCCATCTTCAGGTGTGTCTCTATCCACGTCAAACTACTGCATTGCATGCCATCACGTCTCCATCATAAAATGACTAAAATGCGTATTCGTCATGTATAACAACAAATTCTAAATACTAAAACCTTTCAGGATTCGTCATCCATACGTCTTATCTCAAATACGCGAGTCACGCCAATTCTCCTCTATGGGAGCGCTCTTCCTATATTCATGTGTGTATTGTACTCTGTGTTGTCTCTTTCTCTTGTGACTGCGTGCGTTGTACTTGAAACTTACCTCGAAATACCAACAATATGCATCGACATCTTGTCTATAAGTGTTAATGTGCAAAAGATATTTCATAAAACATTTTTATGTATGTATTACGTAGGTATATGACATTTCCCCATTCAAAATTTCATGTGCCTGCTGCTGTCAGACTGATATGTACAGGGCGTAAATATAATTTTCTCAGCCGTCATGTTGTTATATTGCACTCTACAGAAATAACGTATGTCTATAAAAGCAATAGTACTGCACAGACTTCCGTACCTTTGTTAAGCATCTCCGCTGGCTGTCTCGTATCGTGCTATTGATAAGAGTGAATTGAGAGTTTCAGAAGCAAGCTGGCCTTCAGTTTATCCGTCAGTATTATTTTCTGACAGGTTAGAAGTTGAACATTTCTTATCCTGGAATATATGCAATTATATTTACACGGATTATTTGCTCCGTTGTGATTATAATACATTAAAATACTTTACAATAATTCATCGTTTAATTTACATCCAATTCAGTAAATAACCATCTTTGTACAAAGAGTAATTGTCTCAAAATAGTTACTTCATCCTGTGTATTTAAGAGGCCACTTAAGAGTAAATATTTAACTTTTCTATCACGATCGCTTCCGAATATTTACACAAGTATGAATATTAATTAAAACAGTCCACATCTTTACATGCCCAGTTTATGATTTATCTTCAGTATAATTATTTAAATATCGAGCAAAGCGGTCGCGTGTTCTAAAGCATGAAATGTTTTTGCTCGGTCGAACACTGAGGCCGTGGGCTCGAATCCAATTAGAGGCGTGGATGTCTGTGTGCGTTTATTCTGTGTTTGTGTGTAGGTAGCGAGCTTGTGACGGGCTGAATCCCCGTCAAAGAAGTCCTACCGAGTGAGAATAGGATTATGAGATTGAAAAGCGGCCAGGACCCAAGTAAGGAATGTAGAGCCAATGAGAATGAATGAATAATCGTTTAAATAGTTGTGATTAAAATTTCTTATAAATTCATAATATTTCTCCAATGTATTCGTAGACCTTAAGAACGAAGGAGACCACTGGGAAGACCACGGCGTAGGGGGATGGATAATATTAAAATGGATCTTAGAGAGATAGGATATGATGGGATAACAACGATTTATCTGGCTCAGGATAGGGACCAGTGGAGGGCTCTTGTGAACACGGTAATGAACCTTCGGTTCCATAAAATGCTGGGAAGTTCTTGAGTAGCTGCAGAATTGGCGGTTCCTCCAGAAGGGCTCAGCTCCATGAGTAAGTAAGTAAGTAAGTAAGTAAGTAAGTAAGTAGTTCATAGACCTTATATTTCTTGAATCTATGACTTCAATTTGCCTTCATGGTGTAGTGCTTAATTAAGTTAAGCACAAGAAAAAATTGCCGTTTCTATTTACCTTTGTGACTTCAGTTGAAATGTGAACTTTTTGTGAATGTTTACGACGCAGAACTCATGAAATTTTCATGCAAATGGCGACAACAAAGAATATACGTCATTGTGACGTAATTAGTGAAGAAACCGTAGTTCAATTAGCAACATTGTTCACAAACGCGATACCACTATCAGGACAAACTCTTTCTAACTCGTAGTTTGTTCCAAATACGAACTAGGTTCTCTTTTTTTCTTACTTGTGCAGGTGACCTTCCTCAAAGCGCGTCACTTGAATTCTTTGAAGCCATTGTATTCTTGTATTATTCTTGATGGTCAGTAGGAGTCGTGTATGTCAAAATTCATTATGAACGGCATAAATTACATGAAGGACTTTGTATGAATGAGACACTATTTCCGGCTTAGCGCCATTTATTTTACTCATATAAGGACTAGAGTGTAGTACAGTAGAACTTGGTTATAACGTCATTAAAGGGACCTAAAAATAGTGTCGTTATAAACGAATGTCGTTGTAACCGAAATGGGCACTTCAACAGTAGCCTTATGTTGGTCACGTAAAAATCTACCAAAAACCGAGTTAAAATGTTGCATTTTTAGTGAAATACATAGTTAAGTACAGACTAACGCAACATTAACGTGAAATTGCCCAAATGTGTAATATCAAAGACATATTACAGCGCTTTTCACTGACAATACACACAATATTTCACGAATCACTTTAACTTTCTCTTCAATGCTTAAAACTTTCCTTTTCATTGCCATGTTTTCGCTACTGCACTTCTCTTGGTTTGGGCAGGAACACTATAAGGTAAGTAGACAATGTGAGGTCCTGTTAGACGAGATTCTAGGAAAGGAATGCAGTTAACAACCTGCCGCGTCCTCTTGCACTATTCACGCAGTCCCACCCCACACCCTTATTTTCGCATAAAACCCACGCTCCTCTTGCAGCCCGCGGTCGTATTCTTCCAGGACAGTCACGTCAGCAAGTAGAGAAAGTGAGGGTGGGCAGACACATCGAACTTTCCCACGATATCAGAGAAATTCAGGAATGAAAATGACGTTACATACGAGGTTGACGCATTTGTGCATGTCGCACTAAGCAAGGTATAAAAACAGTTGCTTTATGAGGAGTTAGTTCGTACCATTGAATATTTGACGCAATAGACAAGGTGTCGCAGAAAGCGATGTTGCTATAACCAAGTTTTACTGTATTTTAATATTGAAAGTTGCTTAATATTCCGGGGCCTTGAATTCAAGTCTCAGTCAGGAGGTCGCTTATCCTATATGAGAATTTTCGTTTTCTTCAGTCCTTCCAAGCAAGTGACAGGATACTACCATAAACTAGCCTACTACTGCTTCCTTCTACATCCGTTGCAGTTGTTTGTATCTATCTAGGCCTCTACGGACCTTTGTTGGACCTTGCCAGCTTTTCAGTTTCTTAATTCTATACACAGTCGGTAGGTCTCCTTGGATGCGGATCAGCCCGTCGCAAGTCCACTACCTACACACAGAACAATACAAACAAACATCAATACCTTGAGTGGGACTGGAACTCACGAGCGCAGCGTTTGAGCGATTGAAGTCATTTCATGCCTTAGACAGCGCGGCCACTGTGATCGACCCATTTCAATTTTTTATTCATTAATCATCTTGTCAGTGGACGTTACATAATTTTAAGAAATGGAACGCGTCTTTACATGAAATAAGAAACAAGATAATGTAAGAGAAGTATTTAAGATTTGAGGCTTTCACGGCGGCGACTATGAAGAAAGCAGTCTTCTGGGATTTGGCACCGTGTATATATGGTGTTAACCGACGTTTCAGAGGAACGTATCGCCTCCATCTTCAGGGTAGAAGGAAAAAATATAAGAAATCCGCAAGCGAAGAGACCGTGAGAACCAGTAAAAGCAGACGTCTGCTTTTACCGGTTCTCACGGTCTCTTCGCTTGCGGATTTCTTATATTTTTTCCTTCTACCCTGAAGATGGAGGCGATACGTTCCTCTGAAACGTCGGTTAACACCATATATACACGGTGCCAAATCCCAGAAGACTGCTTTCTTCAAGAGAAGTATTTTTATATACTTCCGAAACAACTTCTGTCCGAGCATCACGGAAATATTTCTTCATCGTTTCTAATAATCTGTATTTCCAGGGTGAAAATTGCTGCATTTCCTTTGCGGTATCCCAGTCGTTCCTTTTCGATTAGAAAATATTTCCTTCTCTGATCTATCTGTTTCTGTGAAATATGTGACAAAATATTATTCCATTTAACTGTTAGTTTGGTGAACCATTCTTCAGTGCGCTGGATATCACGGTCTGATCTGATCGCATGGCATCTCAGAAGACAAACCCTAATATTGTCTACTATACTGCTTAAAAAAACTCTTTCAAAATCCTTAAAAAGTGTGCTTTTCCTAAGTATGAGTCTTAAAGCGTTACTGATTTGTAAGTGTTTGCTTACACCATAAGAAGAGGCAGTAAAGTAGAGAACATGACGAACAAAATAAAAATTAATTGTCATGGATCAGAATAGGATCAAGCGACAGAACCTTCCGATCATTTTAATAAAACGTCGAATTCGTGGCGTTTCTTGGACAAGTGAGTGACTATCAGTTGCTTTATCTATCTACCTACCTACCTTGACCTTGGCCGCTGTTTCAGTTTCTTGAGCTTTTAAGGGGCCCATACACCTACGAGTCTAGCTCGCGAGTTCGATTCGACTCGGGTTCCAATGAGCCAAACTCGTCCGTGTGTGGGTCGCAATGTTGGGAGACAGCTCATGCGTTTGTGGTGAAATTAATCCGAGCCAGGCTCCTGAGTCTATCTCGCCGAGCCAGACTCGTACGAGTATGGGCCCTTTTACAGAGTCAGCAAGATTCCTTGGACGGGGTTGTGTATTGGTGGTGTATTGTTAACTTCCTCCTTGTTTATTAGATGTTTCCATTTTCACACGTTCATCAATCTTTCTCGCCATAATTTTACGAATTTCTTTCAAGACCTCATACAAATTCTCCTTACACTTCCATGTACAAATCGGTTAAAGCATCGACACTAAGGAAATGCTGAACCCTTCTTGAGAAACCGTCGGTTGTGTAGCTACTCAAGAATTTCCGCAACATTTTATCGAACACGAAGGTTCATTATCCTGCTCACAAAAGCCCTCCACTAGTCCCTATCTTGAACCAGATGAATGCACTCCTTACTATCCCATTTTATTTATCTGAGATCCATTTTAATATTATGCTCCCTCCCACGTGTAGTTCTTCATAGCGGTCTCTTTCCTGCTGGCTTTCCCACCGAAATCCTATATGCATTCCTCTCCCATGTGTGCTACATGCCCTGTCAGTCTCATCCTCGTCTTCATCATTCTAAGAGTAAATGTTATGAAGCTCCTTATTACGCATGTAAACTATTTCATAAAAGTTTCCACTTGTCTATGGTCATTCTGCCGCAGAACTTACTGCGTACACGTTTTTCTAATCAGCAGTGACACGTAAGTTTGTCTGCGGCTTTAACGTTACTTATCTACAGCAAAAATGTCTGAACCTACATTGCTCAGCAACGTGGCTACGACGATGGCACTTAGGCATGTTTACAAAACTATTGCAATTCTCTGGCATTAGTGGCGGTCACGTGAATTCTGGTTATTTGTACATAAATTTTGCATTCATGATATAATGATACATCGTAGTCTACTATTTCTAGGACAAGTATAATTCAAAAGAAATTCTCTTGGTTTTAAGATGGTCCTCAAGTTATGATTGAAAGCATTTCAGTCTATAACAGTCTGCGGAAGTAATAGTCTCTATGAGAGGAATGTAACACGCAGATGTAATACTCTTGTCTATTGGTAAGAGACCGCTTCTCTCAGTCATACAAAACGAGAAGAATAATGCGACTCTTCGATGTAAATAAATAAAATATATTCATTTTATTATTGTTGTTATTTGCATGTTAATAAATAAAGAATCAAATAAATTGCCATTAATATTAGTCAATATTAATGGTTTCGTTAGAACTGCATTTTCTTATTAGTATTATATCTCCTGTTCCAATGGGCCTTTGCTTTTTTTGCTTTGTAAAGTGGAAATAGTAGTAGATTTTCCACTGTGCTATTCCCTAAACTGGCTCTCTGACTGTTGTATTTATGCTTTTGCGCGTCTGTAATGTAATTAATAGTATCTATATTGCATTGTTTCTGTGATTGATCTTGTAGCGTTTTAATCTGCATATAAATAATAAAGAATTGAATAATAATAACAATAATAACAGACGAAGGCATGCTGATGTTCTGTTGCTTAAATTTGTCAAGTTCAAAGTTATCTGTTATTCTATCATCGATACTGTAAGTTTTCGTGCAGACATGAAATTAATTAGGCAATTTTTCCGTGTTAGGATTTCTTCGAAAAATAAAAAAAGGTCAAGGCAAATATTTTTCACATATTTCCTCATATTATACTTGCGTTTAATACGTTTCACTTGAAACTGATTGTTACTTGATAGATCATTGCGACTTAACTGAATATCACACGTAAATGTCTCCTCTTGCAGGCTGCTCGCCGTTTTACAAGAATTGAAATAAAGGAACTGAATTGAATTGAACTATTATTTTCTATAAGCTGACTTATTCTTACATCTGTTTCTTAACATCATAAAGCCCTATTTGGTTTTCGACTACAGTTTTACATACGTTATAGATGGTTTCTTATAATTTTTATGATTCTTAAGAGTTTGTTTTGCCCCTTATTTTATGGTGATGTGTTTCCTGCTGAAATTTACGTAAAGTCTAATGAGATGCGACTATATTATTGTGCATGAAGAATAAATATGGATGCATGCGGAAGTGGCTGTGGCCTGTTTAATGCGCTTCATGCGCTTCATGAGCAAAATCCTGATGAAATTCATGAAATCGCCTGGCAGAGGAGCTGGTAACCGATGGAATTCAAACTTTGTCTATACTGAATGCTGATTAGATGATTTATCTCTGTTATAATTGGCTGGGTATCACAAATTTGCGCTTATGAGTGTATGTACTTGTAAATAAATATTGCTTATAGACATGTATTTCCCTTATTTCAGATTTTATTGAAAGTACTGCTGAGTATTTAAATAACTACTCGTACTAAATTACAGTTCAGTATAGGTACTATCGGATCTTATAGACAAACAGCTTTGGAGAAGTAGGAAAATAAATACTTTTATTTATTATTATTATTATTTTCCTGCAATTGGGTGTTCACCCGGTGGCAGTAGATTTTACACTGATACAGACAAGGAAAGTCTATAACATAAAGGAACAATACAAAACAAAATACAATAGAGTAAACAAGGTACACACAGTGCAAATCCAAACATATAAAGTTATAAAAGAGCACGTGCTTGTGCTTGTTTCACTGCACTCGAAGTAGGACACTTCACATTACTTCACGTGTTTCATTCAACTCCGCTTAAGGCCTCTGTAATTTTTCTAGAAGGAACAGAAATATAATTATTCTTAACTCTGTGGTATACGATAATACTTCAACGATTGACAGTTGCTCAGTTAATCTATAAATTTCCTGTTACAGAACTCGAAGATTAATCTGTGACGTTTCTGAAACTCACCATTGGACTTGGTTAGAGTTGTAATGTCACCCCGAATGTACATTTTCCCCTTCTTTTTTCTAGTATAATCTAATTAAGTGACAGAGAGAGATTTAAGAGACAGACACAAGACAGAATAACGTAAAAAATGGCATATATACGTATAGCATGTCTGTAAGATCCTTTTGGTTTGGAGCACACGTTGTGGACCATCGTGAAACTGAAAGTTAGGACTAAAGAACTCCGTGCTTACATCGTTTTCATGTTAAATTCCAGCTAGTGGATGCGTTACTGAAGTTGTAATGTGGTTAATGCTTCTGTGGTTAAATCGTATGCATTTTAATGCTCAACACCAACAAGAAGAAAGTATAAAATTTGTCAGTGGACGTGAGAACCTGGATAATATCGTCTGGATTATGAAATTGTGTAGTCTCATAAGTACCTGAAGATGGAGGCAGCAGATCTCCAAAACTTTCCACGAAACACATGGTGTCATAAAGTAGGAGATTTAAATCAGAATTTTCACAATCGTGAAAACCTCAGATTTTAGTATCACTGAGAAATTGGTTGTATAATTATATTACATTAGATTTATACCTAGTAAATTATTCATATTATCGGATTTATTTCATGTATTTGACTTTTCGAGAGATGCATCTACTCACGAATACATTTGTGTCATTTTATTTTACCCGTTTCAATCGCTGCAGATCGAATGGTGGAAGCCGAATCATTTAAACACAAATTTAGAATTCAGTTCAACGGAAGACAAAATGTTCCCAAAGTCAACGCCATGTATGTCTCCATGGGATGGCTTTATTTTTTGAGACCACAAATTTATGAGGTAGGAGCAACACCGACGTTGATTAATATGAAGTCCCGGCTGTCAACTTTCAGTCATTGTGCAATTTTTATTACGCTGCTTCATTTGTTTGACATAAAACAGCATGGTGGCTGTGTAAATTTTCCATTTATCTTCAGCTTGACAGCGTGAGTAAGAAACAGTTGAAGCACATACTATCTTATGAAATCTTCTATGAACACCTATTACAAGAGTTCCTACAAATTTTGTATGAAATATTGTTTGTAACTCAGCAATTATAATGACGTCTGTATGAAAGTTAGCAATTGTATCCGACAAACTTAAGGTTGACAGAATCTACACTTCAATGAAAGCCTACCTCCATGAAACTCTCCGTTTCACTTCGGTTTTTCTAGATCTTACACATTCGGTAGGACTCCTTGGGCGAGTGATCAGCTCGTCGCAAGGCCTCTACCTGTAGACAAACACGGAAAAACGCACACAAACATCCATGCCCTGAGTGGGATTCGAACCCACGATCCCGGCTTCCGAACGAGCGAAGACAGTGCATGCCTTAGACCGCTCGGCTACCGTGACCGGCAGTGTATAAGAATAATATATAAGAATTCAGTTCGTACCTCACAGGAAACAGATCCGAACCCACGATCCCGGCTTCCGAGCGAGCGAAGACAGTACATGCCTTAGACCGCTCTGTTACCGTGACCGGCGGATAATGAACTTAACACTACCTAAATACAACATTAACAAGACAAGATCTGAAGGACTGGAAAGGGGTTTCTATAGGAAGTTGTGTTTTATTACACAGAATTTGAAGTTCTCAGAGCAGTGGTCATGAGACTTCTATCTTCTTGGATATAACACCATGTAGAGAGATGAAAAGAGAACCCTTCTTTCTGCCTGTTACCTGCTGGTTTCATGCTTAGCTTACTTGTCGAACCTAAAGATTGTGGCAATATATTCCTCCAAAACGTCGATTCAGTATCATCAGTATACACGCTATTATATCCTAGAAGAGAGAAATGTTTAGACCTTATTAGTCTACCCCAAAAAGTCTCAAGATATTTTTTAGATAACAGATATTCTTATTTCGAACCCTGCCCATTTTATGTCCCCCTACCTCTCTCCTGCTTCAACAGCAGACCTCTACACCACAAATACCATTAAAAATATTCTCGTGAAACTTTGTTTAAACATCATCTCAACGGAAACTTCTCCATCTTAGCATGTCATAAGGTCCTGTCTTAAATCATTTCAACATGGCTGTCTTAGGAAGTATGATAAAGAAAAACTATGGCGTCACTTAGAGAATAGGTTTGAAATTTTATAAAGTGGTAGGTAGGTGCAGGGTTAAAATATTAATATTCTAAAGAACTGACTGCAAAATGAATGCCGATTTAACTGACAACTGATTGATGGTTGTCAGTTTGAAAGTAAAGCGGACGTGTGAATCTAACAATGAAATAAATCATAACTACGTGTTTTTTCTATGATATTCCAGATCTTGAAAATTAATTTTGATATAATTTTAACAATAAAGAATTTCGTAGTCAGTATTTTTCTGTAGAAGTTATGCACCCCGACATGACTATTTGCCGGTCACAGTAGCTGTGAGGTCTAAGGCTCGGACGCTGGGATCATGAGTTCAAATCCCATTCAAAGCATGGATATTTGGTGTGTGTGTGTGCGTTTATTCTGTGTTTGTGTTGTCCTGTGTGTAGGTAGAGACCTTGCGACGGGCTGATCACTCGTCCAAGGAGTCTTACCGTCTGTGTAAAATGTTTATGGAATTGAATAAGAGACCTGGGCCCTGAATGGGCTGGAAGAGCCATTGAAAAAGAAGACGTGACTGTTAAATTAATCCAGATATTAAGTAGAAATAGCAACACAGAGGAGCAATAAACTGATATACATTTGTAGGTAGTTGACGGTGTTGGTGTTACTTAAGTGAAAATTGAAGGCAACGGAGTAAAGTGCTTGTTTTTTTTTAAGTATACGAGTAACTTATGAAGTTATGTTCACATTATAGGTAAAATAAATTAATTATGAGTTTGTCGGAATTGTTGTCACACGACCTACATTTGATATTGCAATGAACATTAGTCGGTGTGTTACATAAGGAAACCTGAAAACAAGGACTCACTCTAGAATTATCAACATAAATTTGTAGTTCCTCTTGAAATATCGTTGTAAGCGATAGGTCGGGTGGAATTAGTCACCACAGGCAGTGATGTCACTACACAATATATAAATGCCAGTGGAGACGCTTCACACAACTTAGTTCTTGCCATTTTAAGAAAATCCACCAAGGAAGGCATATTGCACAAAATGCTGAAGACTTCCATCTTCGCCGTTTTAGTTGCTTGCGCAATTTTCTTCCTTTTCTCAGGTAAGTGAATAACACGTTATGATGTTACATGAAAACAAGTTTGTCAAGTGTTCTGAAGCATTATAGATTTAATTTGTGAAATGTGCCCTGTACGTAGACACCAGTGCGGATTTAGATCTCGGGCTTCCCCATATAATACGAATACATCATTAGTAACACTGCATAATATCGCTTCTGGTGTAAATCGACAGACGGAGATAAATATGACAAAATCAATTTTTTTGTGGAAAGATACGAATTATTTTGATGATAAACCAAAGCATACAATAAGAAATTTCCGCTCCTTATGACTTATAAAACGGCGCCTTCAACGAGTAAGTAAAGTAAAGGTATCCCTGTAACAGGCCGTGAAGGCCCATAGGGTTGTGAGATGTTGAGGTTCCCACATTTTCTAGACAATCGGCTCATAGGTGGCGGTAAAGTTGTCAGCCATACGCGCCGGCCGCCCTTTACCCCCAAGAATATTCCTGGTACTCATTTCTGTTAGAGGCTGAGTCGACCCCAGAGCCACAGTGCGGCTGTAAGGATTAGGTAAATTGAAAAAAAAAATCCAATGACCTCGTTGGGATTCGATCCCGCGACCTTCCGGTTTGTAGCGAGAGATTAACTTTTATTTGGCTGGTCAACATATACTCTCCTTTTAGGAAACCAAACAAATTTATTGCAGTGTTCGCAAAAGCCTGTCGGTGTAGTCGACATTGACGCAACGTAATGTAGTTCATAAGTAAATAAAGTAAAGCTATCCCTTGTAACAGGCCGTGAAGGCCCATAGGTTTGTGAGACGTTGAGGCTCCCACATTTTCTAGACAGATGGCTCACAGATGGTGGTGAGGTTGTCAGCCTTTACTCCCCAAGAAAATTATTTAATTAATCCCTGGTACTCATTTCTGTTAGAGGCTGAGTCAACCCCAGGGCCATAGTGCGGGCGGAAGGATTAGGTCAATTGAAAAAATCCAATGACCTTATCGGGACTTGAACCCGCTACCTTCCGGCTTGTAGCATATCCCCTCAACCAACTACGCTACCGCGTGCCCCAATGTAGTTCATAACTCCATGATAAAATTTCTCTACAATCTAGCTTAAAGTTAATGTACCATTTATCTCTAGATCTTCAAAATTCTCTGTTTCCTTAAGGTGTCCATCAAAAATACAGTATAGATTTCTTGTTTCTCCCATGCATGTTACATGTCCCGTCTATGTCATCCTTATCCATTTAGTCATTCTAATAGTAACAAAGGATACGTACAAATGAAGCTCCCTTTTATACAACTCCTTCATTCCTCCTTCACTTATTGTTTCGTAGGTTCATGAATTCTCTGTAGGACTTCCTTATTAGAAATATTGAATGCAATTCCTCTGAAGTGGTGTACATATCACCGTTACTGAATGGTGTTGTCTTGTTTTAACAACAGCACTTGAAGTGGATGCTGCCACTGGAGAAGGGATTTCTACAGGCTCTTCAGGCACTTCAGGCTCTTCAGGCTCTTCAGGCACTTCAGGTTCTTCAGGCTCTTCAGGGTCTTCAGGCTCTGTAAGCTCATCATCTGGTGGTGGTGTAAGTTCTCATTAAGATACTGCAAACATTATTCAGCCTTAAACTCTCAGTACAACTGCATACTATATATATATATATATATATATTGTACAGTGTATATCTCATGATAACATGTTGGATATTGTGGGATTTGAGGTTCTTACGGCTTCTCAGATGTGACGCCGCCTATTCTGTCAGATCTTTAGAGATCTCCATCTTCAGGCGACTGGCTACGTGGTGGACGACTGATGGGTCGGAGTTTGAGTCTCAGTAGGGTCAAGGATTTTCTCTTCCCCAAGTCGTCCAGACCGGCTCTGGGGTCCACCCAACCTCCTATCCAATGCCTACCGAGTGTTATTTCCCCAGAGATAAATCGGCCGGGGGGTGACGCTGACCACTCACCTCCAGCTAGTGCTGAGGTTAAGAAAATGTGGATCTATACATCACTCCCCATACACCTCCATGGCGTATTGCTTAATTCGTTAAGAATATGGAGATAACACTTTCCTCCCGAATTTCAGTTAACATCTACTGATATACACGGCGTCATATCCTAGAAGACAGAAATCTTCGTACTGGAACTGAATGACGCAATGAATTTATGATTAATTTCTTCTTATTGTACGATGCTTTATCATCTGCACAGGCTATATAATGTCCAATGTTAGAATGCCTGTATGATGAATTAGAAAGAACGCGTATGTAAATGTTCCTCGGTTATTTTGAAGCATTTTTATATCCCTGAATTTGCGTGGTGTGACTTAGGAAATGCACTGTAATAGTAGTCATGATGGCCAGTCTGTGTCCGTTGATCCAAACCCGAAAACTTGCGAATATGAAACAGAATGTAATGGTCGAGATTTCTGCTTCGCATCTGGAAGGTCTGCGGTTCGAAGCTCTACTGGGTGGCCAGGAATTTTGGTTGAGGTTTTATTAATTTACAAATTCTTTCTCGAGAAATTACCATAACAGTTGACAAAAGGATCATTACATAAAGTAACACAACGAAGTATATAAAATGAACCCACAATAGGAAAATATAATGAATATTTAATGAAATAGAAATAGAAACGTTTTATGATTCTGTGCAGCGTGATACCTGTAGTGTAATTAAGTTTGAAATAATTGAACTGTATCCGATATACATAAACATCAAGATCAATGGAATATGTACAACGTTAAAGAATGCATTTCGAAGACCGTTTCCACGTAGGTCACATATGGCTTTGCTCATGATTTCTTCACATATGTTCAAAGTTGTCATTATCATGTTTGTCCAGATGGAAATTTGGTCAAATGCCATTGACACATACCTAGGTTCGGCCAGTAGCTGCTTCTCAGGGCTGGAAACTAGATTCGAGGGCCTACTTCTAACTTCAAAAAATTATCAGTGCTTAAAAGTAGGATTTATAAAATATTTCGTCCAGTGGCCCTTTTTAGACCGCCTCTGTGGTCTTGTGGTCAGAGTTCCTGGTTACAGATCCAGAGGTCCGGGTTAGATTCCCGGCGCTACCAGATTTTCTGAGTAGTAGTCGGTCTGGAACGGGATCCACTCAGCCTCGTGAGGATAATTGAGGAGCTATTTCAAGGAAATAGCTGCTTCGGTCTAGAAAACCGAGATTAACGGCCGTGGGGATCCGTTGCGCTGACCAGGTGACACCCTCTATCCGCAAAAATTGGCACTAACTTCGCAGACAAGCGGCGGTCGCTGGGTCGGTATAGTTCGCTTGCGGACTACAGACCGCTGGTTTTCTTTTTGCTCTATACACGTACTATCCTACGAGCGTGTGTGAGTTTGATTAGTTAATATGGCCCTATTTAAAATTAATGTATTATATATATGTGTGTGTGTGTGTATGATAATGTACTATTAATTCAAGTCTGTTCTTATGAAATGATTTTAATGTTTGCCTTTCTTTCTTTCTTCCATACAGATTATTGAACGTATAAGGTCAGGACTCAGCACATTCGAGTCATTTATAAGAGCACTTCCCTTGCCTCCTGAATTTCAAGCCTTAATAGAAAGAATAATCTCATCTATTCGAAGCACTTTAAATTCCTTTGGTTAACGAAGTCCAGCGTCCTGCATACGGCTCTTTAAATATGACTCCAGCCCAGTAATTAATTGAATGACATTTTGTGTTCGACGACCACTAGATCTTTCTGCATGCCGCATAAGAATCTTCAATTCTACTTCAAGTCTTACCTTATACTACATACACACTGAAAGAATTCAAATCAGTTAACTGTAATTGGAAACATAACTTCAATTTTGAATAAATGGGAAAAGTATTCTTGTCTTACTGTATTTCGAATACGTAAAAATGTACTGAATGTCTATATTTCCAGTTAATAAATTATAAATGTCATACAATGGTACTACTTACAGATAATAACACATTTTAATTATTGTAATTTTCATAAACAAGGATATCAATTATATATATTGTGGTTCAAAATGTAAGCCTGTATGCCATATATTAATAAGCATTTTATGCCAGAAATATTCAGAACGAATAAATAATTTGATGAAAGTAATTCAGTTATTTTTTCTTTTACTCAATGGAGTCGGGAGAGCTGAGTTATTATAATGACGGGTTACGAGCTGGAGAGTCGGGGTTCGATTCCCGGCAGAGGGAAATTATTTTTATCTCCTCCATAGCGTCCAGGCCGACTCTGTAGCCCACCCAGCCTCCTATCCAATTGGTATCCCTGAGCCTCAAGCGGCCGAGGCGTGAAGCTAACAACTCACCTCCATCTAGTACAAAGTTTAAGAATGGGGAGTTATACCTCCACTTCCCTACACGTCTTAATGGGATGGTGCTTAATTAATTAAGCATAGGGACTTTATTTTACTTTTATGCTCTCATGCATGTGTCGTATTTCCGTTCCCTGTAAGAAAATTGTTGTTCCGAAATCAAAATAAGTGAAAACCGGATGACAAATCTGGCAGAATCTTCTAAGGAAGGCGATGGCTGAAAAGGGGCTGTTTGCCAATGATGATGGTGATGATTTTTGTTTCGTTTTGTCTCCATTCTTGCTTGCTGAATTTCTGTGTGCCTATCTTCCATCCATTCTCCGGCAGTAACCTGTAACCTTCAACATTAACTAAACGAAGAACTCTATAAAAATGTCAATTCTTATAAATTTACTTAATATTTCTAAAGATACAAACTTTACGTACAGCGATTCAATTAGTCAGCTAATGGAGCTACAAAAGTCCATTTTTATCACACAAAATCTTTATGTAAATTTTAATATAAAAACATTAACAAAGATGAAATCGATTACTTTAAGGAAAATATCAAATCCGCTGCAAAGTAATTATTTTAAATTCAATTATTTAACAAGTTTACATTTTATCTATTTGGGATGTTATGATCTGTGCTGTTTTGTAGATAGGCAAAAGTGTCACAGTGGAATGTACTGCATCAAGACATTTTCCATCTTTCATGGATTCCTAAAATTCATTAATGTGTTCACAACAGATCACCACTAACCCTCAAGCCTGAGACAGATGAATCCAGTACCCACCCTATTTGAGGTAAATTTTAATATTATCCTGTAATATATGCATAAGTCTTCCAAGAGGTTGTTGCGAAGCTATGATATGAATAATTAACTATACATAGGTATTAGAGAATGTATAAAGGGGTGGACAACAGAATATTACAAGCAGTTCTGGGAAGAACTAATCGCAGTCGGTAGGATGGATAAATTGCTGCTGGTCCTCGCCGGCACAGTCAGTCTTGGTTTCGGGTCCTCTCGGGACTCATGACCATATATTTCTTTTTCCTGAGATGTTTACGCGTTTTGAAATGGGGTCTCCTCTTCTACGAGAGGAGGGGCCTGATTAGTAGCGATTAATTCCCCTCTTTTGGGGGTGATTCCAAAGGGCACTTATTCAGTAACTTACTTTTATCTTCACACACACACACACACACACACGCGCGCGCGCGCGCGCGCGCGTGCTCGAACACATGAAATAACTCACTCCTTCAAACTGTCAAGAATTAATTGATTACTTTCCGTTCACTACATACCGAGTACTTGGTAAAACAGGGCCCGAATAGAAAGCAACGAGTTCAATAGTCCTTCAACTGTTTTGTATTAATTATCGCGGGAACATGTTTACCAAGCCGTTGCCTAGCAACGTTAGTGGAGGTGAAGACAGACACAGACAAGGTGATTTCATAAGCCTCTGTTTTCTTAAAAATAAGGAAAGTAAGCGGGAGCCGGGATAGCGCAGTCGGTACAGCGACTGGCTACGGGCTGGACCACCGAGGGGTCGGAATTTGAGTCCCAGTAGGGTCAAGAATATTTTTTTCACATAGTTCAGACTGGGTCTGGGACCCACTCAGCCTCCTATCCAATGGATACTTGGGGATCTTTAGCCGCGGGTAAAGCGGCCGGGGCATGAAGTTGACCACTCACCTCAAACTGGTGCCGAGGTTAAGAAAATATGGATCTATATACCCACTCCCCCATACGTCTTTAGGATAGTAGACTAAAATGGAAAGTAAGGAAAGAAACAAAGGCAAAATACGTATATTATAAAGTGATGGCACTTACCACACTTACAATTTGATGTGTATCATTCATCACCATTTTTTTCTCGAAGAATAACGCCTTTCTTGGTGCAATATTGTTTGCCATCGTGAATGTTTACCAGTATCTCTGAAGAAAATGCTGATGGGGTAGAGGAAGAAGTAGACGGTGGAAATAGTGGTGTGGGTATAGGGAGAGGGGGCCAGAACTCTGAATAAACCAACAAGAATAAGGGCAATTGTGAAAGAATCCGAGGCTTTAAGAGGATCGTTTTCAAGAGGAGAGAGATTGACAGAATTGTGGTTCTGAGTGAATCAATGGAGTAAGGGAACAGTGGGCCTCGAAGGACCTATTTTAAGGGCAGAGTGTATAAGACATGAAACCAGCAGGAATTTCAAAAATAAAAAGAGGGAATATCTGAAAGGCAAAATTGATGAGCTTGCAACGAACAGTAAGAACAAGACCGTTAGAGATATACGAGTATATAGAGGAGTAAATGGCTTTAACATGGGTTACCAACCTAGAAGTAACTTAGTGAAGGATGAGAATGGTGATCTGTTTGCAGATTCCCACAACATTTTGAACAGGTGGAAGAACTACTTCTCTGTTATTGAATGTAAGCCTATATAGGGTCAGTGATGTTAAGGCAGACAGAAAGACATACAGCTGAGCTGAGCTGTTAGTACGTGATCTTAGCCCTTTTGAGGTTGACACTATTATAAATCGCCAGGTGGTGATCAATTTCCATAAGAATTGATTCAAGCAGGAGATGAAATATTATGTTCTATGATCCATAAGCCAATTAATTCTGTTTTGAATACGGAAAAATTGTCTGATCAATGGAAGGAGTCTATTACTGTAAAAGTTCACACGAAGGGTGATAAAACTGACTGTAGTAATTATCGGGAGATATCACTACTATCAACTTCATACAAAATTTTATCCTATATTCTTCTCTCAAAGTTATGTCCATACATAGATGAACTTATTGGGGATCATCAACGTGGGTTTCAACGTAATAGAGCAACTACAGATCAGATCTTTGCGTCTGTCAGATACTGAAGAAGAAATGGGAGTACAATGAGATAGTACATCAGCTATTCATAGTCTTCAAGAAAGCCTATGATTCAGTGAGGAGGGAAGTATTGTACAATATTCTCATACAGGGTACCCATGAAACTAGTTAGGCTGACTAAAATGTGTTTAAATGAAATGTATAGTAATATGTGTATAAGTAAACATTTCTCTGATAATTTCCTTATCCAGAATGGTCTAAAACAAGGAGATGCTTTATCGCCACTCCTTTTCAACTTTGCTTTAGAGTATGCCATTAGGAAGGTCCAGGAAAACCAGGTGGGACTGAAATTAAATGGGTCACATCAGCTATGCTGATGATGTGAATCTGCTGGGTGATAATATAGATATCATAAAGAAAAACACGCAGACTTTAGTTGACGTTAGTAATGAGGTTGGTGTAGAAGTAAACACGGAGAAAAATAAGTATATGTTGCTGTCTCACCACCAGACTGCAGGGCAAAATCATGACATAAAAACAGCTAACAGATCCCTTGAAAAAGTGGTACAGTTCAGATATTTGGGAACAACAATAGCAAATCAAAACCTGATTCAGGAGGAAATTAAGAGGAGATTGAGTTCGGCTAATGTTTGCTACCATTCAGTCCAGAACTTTTGTCTTCTCATCTGCTGTCTAAAAACATAAAAATTAGAATATACAACTCTAATTTTGCCTGTGGTTCTGAATGGGTGTGAAACTTGGTGTCTGACATTAAGGAAGGAACATAGACTGCGGGTGTTTGAGAACAGGGTGTTGAGGAGAATATTTGGACAGAAGAGAGATGAAGTTATGGGAGGGTGGAGAAAACTGCATAATGAGGAGCTTCATAACTTATATTCTTCTCCAAGTATAATTAGAATGATCAAGTCAGGGAGGATGAGAAGGGCAGGGCATGTAGCATGAATGGGGGAAAAGACGAATGCATATAGGATATTATTTGGAAAGCCAGAAGGAAAGAGACCACTAGGAAGACCAAGATGCAGGTGGCTGGACAATATTAAAATGGATCTTAGAGAGATAGGATGGGATGGTATGGATTGGATTGGATTGATCTGGCTCACGATAGGGACCAGTGGGGGGCTCTTGCAAACACAATAATGAACCGTTGGATTCTATAAAATGGTTGGAAGTTCTTGAGTAGCTGCACAATTGGTGGCTTCTTAAGAAGTGCTCAGCTCCACGAGTGAGTGAGTGGAAGAAGAAACAACACAAACGGGCCAATATCCTTTACACTGTTCTCTTTTTCATGCTTAGGGTGAGACTGTGTTCCTTAATACTTATGCCAGAAGCGGGACCATTTTATTATCCCCAGATAATAGATGAGGAAGATGTAGTACGAGAGACAGTCAGTAAATAGGTCACAAATGGTAGTAAAACAGCTGTAATGGATTTCTATGTGTATCACTAAGAAGCAGCACAATCCAGCTTCATGACATTCTAGGTAGGAGATGTGCATGCACATGTTCAGATGCTGGTTTCAGTAGTCAAAATGACGACCATGCTTGAGGAGTGTACTGACAAAGAGTAGCGTTCTGTTGTGCTTTCTTTTGTGGGCAAAAGAACTCAATACAAAGGATATTCTTAAAGAAATGTTTCCTGTTTACCGTGAGAAGGGTTTGTCACGTAAAATGGTTCACAACTGGGTTGAGAATTTCTCTCAAGGACATTCGAAAGCTGCAGGTGATGTCCAACTAGGTTGCCCTGTTGAGATTGCGACAGAAGCAAGTGCGCAGAGGGCAGAAGAGTTGACTTCTATGCTGCAGGTTTCAACACAGTGGTAAAGTGATGGGACATGTGCATCAATGTTAGTGGGGAATATGTGTTTTTGCCAGGTTTGAATATCACGTTTTATATCTTATATCCACTTGTGACCTATTTACTGACTGTCCCTTGTATTTGGTGGAATGAGTTACCAGGGAAACCCGAAGTATTCAGGGAAAGCTGCCTCCAAGATAGTGTGGCCAAGGAGAAATTAAAGAACCAACGAGAGCAGGCCAAGAAACAATAAAGGCTGTGATAAACTCCATCCAAGCTGAGCCGGAAGAGATCATTAACAATTGGGTGTAAGGAATCCTGGCATCTGTTCACCAACAGACACAGCCTCCACAGGAACTCGGTCACAAGATAGATGAAATATATAAGGGCCTTCATGAAGAAGCAGTCACAGATATCCAAAGGATCACGATTATACATATAAGAGATGAAGACGCTGGTAGAAGCCACATGGTGGGAATTCAAAATGCAACTGGCAAGTCAAATTCATGGAGGTGTAGGCAGTATGCTATCCACAAATTGGTACCCACTACAAGATTACATGGCATCATATGGCAACACTGAATGCCATGAAAACTTAACAAACTTATAAAAGTGATATTCCTTGATAATTATTAGTTAGTTTCATCACCCTTTTCATAAATAGGTATAACTACACTCCTTCCACTGCTGCAGCAATTTTTCCTTCTTCCAAATACAATTATTGTTTTTGGGCCTTAGAATATATTATTTACTTTCTGCTTGGATCACTCCTGTCAGAATTTGATCAGTACATAGAAATTATAAATTTCCACCTTTTCAATACCAGTCTGAACTTTAAAACAATCAGCTCAGGTACCAATGCCTCATAACTAGTACAAATTTCAGTCTGTCTAGCATTATTAAATCTATGTACATTCAATCTAAAATACTGTAGACTGCCATTCTTATCTTTTGTCAACTTAGCTCCAGGCTAATGACCTTTCTTAAATTCATTTCATATGTCTATACAAGTTCATATATTTGTTCTTACTGTTTATTTCATACTCAGTAAAAAATACATTAGAAATTTCTTGCTTAATATGAATGGTAATTAAATGACATATTTTACATGAAATTTACAAGTGCCAACTGTCAAAAATGTCAACCTTTACAGAAGTTACAGCATGTGACACCTATTAGTACTTTACCTGAATCATAGTCAAGTAAAATTTGGAGACGGTTTTCACTACATTCTAAGTTCTTAAGTTGTTATATATATTGTTTATGCATTAATATTTCAATGCTTTGACTTGGAACTGTAGAATTAAAGCCTTCTAGGGTTAAAGCACAAGGCTCCTTATATTTGTCCTAGTTAGTAATAACAGCATCGCAAGCCATATACATTAAAAATTACATGTATGGTGTTTTTTGGGAGCAGTGGATTTGAACACCAAACTGAGGAAAATCTTCACTGGAAGCAATTTAACACTAAGATTATTTTCCTAAAATCAATGAAATGGAACCTTATACAAGGAATGATATTAATGGAAGAACACTAAATGGGGAGTCCAATGGTTTAAATTACAGAATGATCAATTTTCCGGACACCATCCATAATTGTTAAGTTTTGAGACTGGTCTCTCTCTGCATCCTCCAGTAAAAGTCAGTACTTTGCTGGACCTATTCAATAGATCTAGTCCCTACCGCTGGACCTGCAGTAGAGACAGAGCGCAGTCTCCAAAATATAACCTCAAAAACTAAGATAGATAACAACCACAAAATTAATCATTCTATTAATACAGAATCACCATGAACTTTTAGGGCTTAAATTATGTTTGAACCGTTTACAGTACATTGCCCGTTATCTGCCATGTATGGGCAATGGGATTTTCCAATTACATGACTGTGCTTGTTGCATGAGAATTTATATATATATATATATAAAAATTACACAATTTTCACCCTTTTCCAGTCTTTTTAACATATTTACATTTTCTGGTTCAAAGTCAAAATGAGGCATTTTTGTTTTAGTTCTTCCATGAAAGTCTTCTAAGACAACAGCAGATTGATTAGTGACAGTGGATATAACATAACACGACCATGTTTTGACTAGCCTCTACTGTAATCATGGGTCACATTAACCGCAATGGCAGCAGTCCTAATAGCGACTGAGAGAGCCACTGCATGGCAGGAGAGTACCTGCACATTACAACTCTGTTATTTAAGTGACTTTACAAAATGGTAAATTTTTGTTGAAAGTTTTACACGTTACATGACAATGCCACATATTTTGATAATGGCTAACTAGGAGTTTACAATATAGAACCAAGATGTGGAAAAAAGTCGAATGAACAATACAGGCTCCATCTTATTTCCAACCTCACTCCCATGTGGATTCATGTTGTTCTCATAGGTGGGACTCTTGACATATGAGTATGGAGAGCGCACATAATACATTTGGCGCAGAGAAAAGGCCATTATCAAAATTTATATTCCACTGACTTAATCAGTTTTGAAGTTCTGAATTTAATTTGTTGATTGATGTGTTGACAACTGCATAAAAGCAGTATAGCTGAGTTAACTATGAACCCATTAACCAACCAATGGAGATCAAGTGCAAACATGGAATCCATTTACAAAACTAGACTGAATGCAATGTACCACTTTAATATCTGTAGATTATATACTCATCTGGGTGATGTCAGCTAAGTCTACGGGTGCAGAAAGTCATCATCCTTGAGGCTATACTTGTATTAATCTTGGCATGACAAGCTATCCAGTGTAAACAAGTTCACTGCAAACAATCCAACTATTTATATGGCCTTCCATGTTTTCACCATTCTGGGCCATCTTCACAGGCTTAACAGTAAATGGAACTTGCTAACAATAGCTGAGGATCTGAGTATAGTAAATTATACCCTAATAATAATACCTAAATAATGAACTAAATGGAGCTAAGCCTGAGATGCCACCAGTTGTGCAGTTACTAAAGAATTTCCCAACATTTAATGAAATCCAAAGGTTCATTACCATGTTCACAAGACCTCTTCACTGGTCCCTATCCTTAGCCAGATCAATCCAGTCCATGTCACCCCCATCCTACTATTCTAAGGTTCATTTTAATATTATCCACCCACGTATGTCTTGGTCTTCCCAGTGGTCTCCTTCTTTCGGGCTTTCCCACCAATATTCTATATGCATTCCTCCTCTCCCCCATTCGTGCTAAATGCCCTGCCTATCTCATCATCTTTGACTTGATCATTCTAATTTAACTTGGAGAAGTGTACAAGTTACGAAGCTACTCATTATGCAGTTTTCTCCAAACTCCCGTCACTTTATCTCTCTTCAGTCTAAATATTCTCCCCAGCACCTTGTTCTCAAACACCCTCAGTCTGTGTTCCTCCCTTAATGTCAGAGACCAAGTTTCACACCCATACAGAGTCACAGGCAAAATTATAGTTTTGTATATTCTAATATTTACGTTTTTAGACAGCAGATGGCAGAACCTTTATTCTGGATTGAACAGTAGCAAGCATTGTTCGAATTCAATCTCCTCTTAATTTTCTCCTGAACCAAATTTTGATCCATTACTGTCAATCCCAAATATCTGACTGTGCCATATTTTCAAAGGATATGTTAGCTTTATTTATGTTATGATTTTATCCTGCATTCTGGTGACATGACAGCAACATGTACTTAGTTTTCTCTGCCTTTACTTCTGGATCAAGTTTCCTACTAGTGCCAATTAAAGTTTCTGTGGTTTTTCTTTGGTACCTGTGTTATCTCCCAACAGATTTACATCATCAGCATAGACCAGAAGCTGATGTGTCCCATTTAACTTCAGTTCCACCTGCCTGGTTTTCCTGGACCTTCCTAAAGACGTATTCTAAAGCAAAGTTGAATGGTGATAAATCATCTGCTTGTCTAACACCATTTTTGATAGGAAATATATCAGACAAATATATCTATCTATATGGACTTTACTATAGGTTTCATCATCATAATAAAATAGGTTGAAACTGTAGATGTTTAAATGTTATCATTAAAATGGTTTTTCATATATTTTCTGAGCAATACATTTTTTGCTGTTGCTTCCTAAGGGTCTGCAAACTAAACAATGGAAAGGTATTTTATTATTATCATATAATATAGATAATAACAGAAAGATTTCATACCTGGATGCCCTGTTGGATCCAGTAGTGCCAGTGTACAGGTATGAAACCTTTCTGTTATTGGTTGTTATTATTATCAGGTAACATCATATGACAACTTCTGACATATAACCTAATTGCAACTTGGAAACTCCTTCAGAGCAGGAACCTTTCTCCATATCTTCTTAACTTATTAAGTGACCGGTCTACTCTAAATCCATCAGAACCAATCCCAAAGTTGGTAGCCTGACATTTTTATACTGCGTAATGATTAACTGCTGCAAATAGTATTTTTGACAGTAATTACTGCAAATGCTTCACTTAAACCTCTGTTCAAATCACTTAAAGAAATATATTTTTCAATATTACTGAAATATGAGAAATAAGGGGCAAACGTTGGATCATATTCTTCACAATAAACAAGGAATTCACACATGTGCAGAACTCAGCAGTGTAAAACCAGATCAGAATTAACTGCCACATTACCTGGCACATGAAACCAGTTAGCTCTGTCAGTGTACTGACAGGCTATGGGCTGAACAGCCAGGGTTCAATTCCTGGCAAGGGAGATTTTTCTCTACCCCTCAGCATCCAGACTGGCTCTAGGGCCCACCCAGCCCTCTATAGAACGGGTACCAGCATCTCCTTCTCCTAGGGGAAAGTGGCCAGGGTTTGAAACTGACTGCTCACCTCCATATAGTGCTGAGGTCATGAATGGTGGAGCTATACCTCCACTCCCTCATATGTATTCATGGCATAGTGCTTAATTAATTAAGTACAAGGACAACTTTATTTTGTTACCTAGCAGAATGAAACAATATCACTACAGAACACTTGCAGTTATCTTCATGTAATTTTATGCTTAATTATGTTAGAGTTGTGCATTATCTCAACAGGTTATTCAGTAGAGCAACTAGGATACAGGCTGGTGGTCAAGGAGTCGGTGTTTGATTCTTGGCAGGAGCAATAGATTTTTCTCTTCTCCATAATATCAAGACCAGCTTTGGGGGGCACCGAGCCTTCTATAGAATGGGTACCAGGATTGTTTACCGCTGGGTAAAGCAGTAGGGCCCTATCTAGCGCCAATGTCAAGAATAGTGGGGCTATACTTCTCCATTCTTCCCTATACATCTTCATGGCATAGTGCTTAATTGATTAATCTAATACCTAAAACATATCTTTAGACTTCTTGTTTGACAGGGCAAATACACTCATTAAGACACACTATACAAAATCTATTTTTCCTCTTAACATTGCTCTTGATAGCAGCAGCATACAAGTGGAAGATTATTCATTGTTTATCTGGAAATATATATAAATATCTTTTGTACTCTCAACAAGCCAGATAACTATACACACACAGTCTTGAGAAATCTTATTATTTTGAAGCCACTTTCAGTCTGAATCACTGTCAATAATGTCACGTATCCGAGAGAACTTCTGTTTGATTGAGGCAGCTTTCTCTTCAGCATCACGTTTGTAGCCCTCACTATAATTCTCAGTATAACAAGATCGGTTGGATCGCTGCAGCCTCCCTGTCATAAAAACAACAAATACTTCAGTTATATATAACATTAATTATGTTAACTAAACCATGTGGAACAGCATACATGAAGCAGTCTATGAGACTACCAGCTGAAAAACACTGTATTACAAAACTCAGTAAAATACTATCATTACTGAATGTTGCAGCCAAGCAGGCAGCATTTAATTTTGTTTTCTGGAGGTCCTGGGATAAAATTCTGGCCTGGAGACTGGTTAGTCTGACTGAAGGTTTTTGTGGTTTCCCACAGTTCCACCAGGAAAATTTCTCAAATTATGCCACAACCATTTTCTTCCTCTTCCTTCAGAATTCATTATTCACTAATCATTTTACCATTCAGGATTATATAGAAAGAGCTACTAACATAATTGTTAACATAACCATAAATAAACTACTGGTGTTTGCTGCTGTTACTGCTGCTGCAGCAGCAGAGGTGTTATGTGATTTATGTTTAGGTGTGGTTTGGTAAGGTTAGGTTAGGTCAGGTCTGGAGTAATGTTAGATGACAAGTAGCGAGCACCTTTACGACCACCATTACAATTAATTTTCATTACTCTTTCATTTTCCACATATTTCAGTACACTCTGATACACAGTACATCAAACAAAACAAATTAAATTGATCCTTTATGAATTTTCCAGTTAATGGTGCACACCAGTATTAATGTTTCTGAGTAAAATTAAACAGGAGGAGGTTCCAGGTGTTCAATGTTTCAGTTCTGAATAAACAGTACTGATTAATAACTGATTAGTTATTATATATTCTTTGGACAGTGTGGAAAAAAGAGTTCACTCAGGGATGGCTAAGTCTGTCCATCCAACTTTCAACTCGAGAACCACTGGATGAATTTTGATGAAATTTTAGGTGATCATTATGCCTTTGGAAACTGCCCCAAATTTGTACTTATTAATCTCCTACAATCAATAACAAGGTGGTAGCCATTGTTATGGATAGAAAGCACAATAATTCCGGTAATAATATGAATAATCATAAGGATACTAATGTAGTAACCAAAATAATCATTGTAATGACAGTAAACAAAGTTATCATAGTATTTACTTTTTACGCTTTATGAAATGTGCATAAGCTCAAATGAGAATTCCGAATTCCAAGGCAGGAGTATTACACATAGAAACTGTGTACATTCTGGTACAGATTAACATATATATTAGCTCATAACTTGCCACGAATATCTCTTTTCTTATCTGGCACTTTCTATACATTGCTCTTGACGAATTGGTTGGAATGAATAGGATCATTTACATTTACATTTATTTTCACTTCATGGATCCAATTATCTCTCCATAAGGCTGGATATAAAACATGTCACATATTACAAATTCATGACTACTACACATCATTCATCCTTTGTCCAATAAAATATATAATCAGGCCTCTCACAGATAGCTCAACTTGTCAGGACAACACACATGGGTCATGGAAAATCCACTGTCAAATTCACGCCTGGCCATTTCACACACACTGGCAAGGAGTATCATGACAACACTTACATTATAAAATATTAAAATTCATAACAAAAAAACAGACATCATACATACTGCCACACTTACAACAAGCAAGTCTCTATAATATATAATTCATGCACACAGACCATCATTAAAGCCAATAATATGTCTCAATTAATCTTCATTCATGCTTACCATGATTGATCTTTATAAATACATTCACAGTTTCTATCAGTTTTATTAAAAATGACCAAAATATCCCTTCCTTCCCTCTTCGTCTGCTTTTGGGTATGATCAAGTCTGCAACACAATGCGTACTAGCCTGAATGGCATCAAACTGAAGAAAAAGATATTCTCTGGCTAGAATCTTGGTCAGTCTGTTCAGCACGGATTTACTTCATTTTGTAGCACTGTGTCATGGGTCTCCAAAAAAATTCTCTAAGCACTGAAGTCTTTGAGGCCTTAAATTTTGTGGCACTTAATGCATCTCAAAACAGTCTATAACAAAATTGAACAACATCCATCATGAATTTTTTCGTAGGTTCTTTAACCAGCGCTTTCAATATCAAGACTCTATAGTAACGGATGGTAGGACAACAGATGAATGGCAAACTGAAAAAGGAATGAAGTGGCCTAACTGAGGTAATATCTCAGTATCTGCCTGGCTGGACTGAAGAACACCATGAAATGATGATTGGTGAATGTGCAGAAGCTCAAGTAGCTCGTGCAATAACAATTGGCAGGGGAAATTAAAGTAGTCTTAAACTGCCAAATTAAGATACATGCTTCTCAACTGAGTCAATATGTCACAATATGTCACCTTTGGTAGAGACCCTGCCTGAAAGAACTTGTTCTAACAATACCTCAGAGATCTTGATTAATCCTTTATTACAAAATAATTCAGAAAACAATATTTAAGAGATATTTTTGGTACTTTATTTTAGTTTCATTTGATTTTTTATTCAATGCAGTAAGAACCAGCCTTAAATTAATCAACCAGTGGCTTATCGTGACTCACCTTTTTCTTCCATTATATTGCCCACATCTAACTCCTGCACCTCACGTCTAGCTTCAATCTTCTTGCGGAGACGTTTACATTTTTGTATGCTAGGATTACCTGAAGAAGACAAAATAATTTATGTCAGATTTGAGGTTCTCACAGCAGTGGTTATGAAAAGTTCTAGATTCCGGGATATACTGCTATGTAGACCACTGAAAGTCAAGCGACATTTTGGAGGAACATGCTGCCTCCATCTTCAGGGTCAAAGAATAAGCCAACAGAACTCTTCAAAATAGTTTGTATTTCTCTCTAGATAAGCACTTACATCAACTTCTGGCAACAGCATATTACAACTAATTTAAAGAGACATCCCTACAATGCTTCATAACCTCAATGTCTTGAGGAGCTGTACAAGCCCAACCAGTTAGGGTATTATAAAAACCTTGATCATTACAGGCTTCGCCTATAACCCTGAACTTGGTTAATCTCAGAGGAAAGAAGTTGACATAATTCAGAAATTTATTTTTGACAGCTACCTTTCATTATAAAGGAAGAATCTGTACTTGACTTTATAATGGTGGCTCTATTGGAAGTAAAACCCCATACATAATATCTGTAACCTTTCCTCAGTGTCATACAAGCTACAGTACCAACTGAATTGCAAGGATGACTGCAAACTGTGACCAGGAAAGTTGGAGGAAAAATGCCATAGTCTATTTCAAGGACAGAGGAAAATCATGCAAAACATTAGTTAGGCTAGCTGCTTTCATAACTGGGATTAATTAGAATAATTTTAGACTTAAAGATGTTGATAATGTTAATTTTTAGGTATGTATTTAAATTGTCAACTTAATTGGAAAAACAATCTGAAAAATTATTAAAGAAACTGAATACAGCATGTTTTATGCTCAGGAAGTTACAAGCTCTTCAAATGGTCTATTTTTCTTATTATCAGTCTCAGCTTGAATACAGTATTATATTCTGGGGTTCTTCTCCAGTTATAAAAAGTTTATTTGTTGCCCAAAAAAGAGTGATTAGGGTTATGCTGAGATTGAGTCCCGGAAACTCGTGTAGAGGTTTTAAGAGGTTGGGTATTTTGACAATTCCTAGCCTATACAGGGTGTCCCAGGAGGAATGTGCCAGACTTCAGGAGGGTGTTCCTTATGTTAAAGTATGCCGATATAACCCAAAACACCTATGTCCAAAGTTGAACGGTTACGGAGATATTGGCCCGAGAAAAGTGTGGTCTTCTGGCAGGTCCACGCACTGTACCTGTCAGCTGACAAGTCTTATCTATGTTTGTCCTTGAGTGTGGTGATTCACACTAGTCGTAAACTTATGTGCTACCTTCAGGGTATGTTGCGGCCGCGTTGTGAATGGTTGGTAAATTAGTTGTGCGGAGTTGCTGAAATGCCTTTTGTGTTTTCACATGAGGAATATTGTGATGTGCATTTTGTGTATGGATTTTGCGGTGGCAATGCATGTGCTGCTGTTGAAGAATACCAAAGGATTCCATCTCGCAGTGTATTTACGCAAATTCACCAGACACTGCGAGATGCTGGTTCTCTTCCGGGTGTTTCTGTGCACTCTGAAAGGGACCATGTATGAATGAGAAACACACGAGAGAACATTCTTGAGATGGTTCAGAGAAGACCGCATCTGTCCACTTGTAGAATTGGCTCCCGCATGGGCATATCACATATGCAGGTGCGGCGAACTTTACATGATGAAGAGTTGTATCCTTACCATGATCAAACGGTACAACATCTGGAACCAGGCGACCATGCTCAGCGTATGGATTTGTGCCACTGGATAAAAGCTCATCCCGAACTGTTAAGTGTCATTTTATTCATTGATGAGGCGTCTTTTACCCGGGATGGTGTATTTTAGTAGTTATGTAGTTGGCTTATACCAGAATGTGCAGTCAGCCATGCTACGTCAGCACTTGCCATCCCTGTGTCATGTATAGTGCTTGGAACCCTAACGACAACTATGACATGGCATGCGTGTTTTTTTGTAGTTCAATTTAATGGCTTCATGTCACTCACAAGTTAGTTTGATGTTACATACATTATTAACATTACAAAAACCACATATTTCTGCCAGTTTTAATATGTATTTGGTAATCAACAAGTGTGTAACACCTGTCAAAGTTTCACACTTCTCTGGCCATTATCTCCGTAACCATTCAACTTTGGACATAGGTGTTTTGGGTTATATCAGCATACTTTAACATAAGGAACACCCTCCCGAAGTCTGGCACATTCCTCCTGGGTCACCCTGTATATCTATTCTGTATTGATGTTTGTTGTTAGAAATCGCAATTTTTTTCAAACCAACAATAATAGTCATCGTATAAACACCAGACAGTTTGGAAAGCTACATGTGTCATCAGTGAGATTATCTTCAATCCAGAGAGGCGTGTTATATTCATCCATTATGGTTTATAATAATCTTCCTCAAAATATACAAAGGATGAGTGATAATGCGAAGATTTTTAAACATACACTGAATAGTTTCCTCACAACAAATGCTTTTTATTCAATAGATGAATATATTTCTGCTAAGCATGTATAACATTTAATAACTATATTCCTTGCAATTTTGTTTATGAATGACAATGTAAATTATGGTTATTTGGTGCTTTTGGTTGTGTGTGGTTGTTTGCTGTTGATACGATTGTACTTCTGCAATCAAGTCTTATTTTGACAAGTTCAATATCCAGTCCAATTTGTACAATGGATCAGTGAATTCATGAATTATGTATGTATGTATTAAAGTCCATACCTTTCATACACTAGCAATATTATTAAGATTCTCAGCTCCTCCCAGTTACGACACTGAGCACTTTTACAGTTAGTTACAAGTGTGTGGAGGATCCTTCTACCTCCACTAAACATTGGTAAGCACTGACTGTTGGTTACTGTCTATGAAACTACAATTGAAATAACCCAGAATACCACAATGTTATATGATGGTATAATAAAAGGGGTTGGGTTTCAAACAGCCCCTGCATGGCAGCCAATCTTCAATCTGTCATTCACCTCGCAAGATTTGAGGTTTTCATGGCGGTGACTATGAAGAATGCCGTCTTCTGGGATGTGGTTCACATGAGATCTACACGACGCCACATCCCAAAAGATGGCATTCTTCACTGTCATTCATCTCCTTTCTTGTAACTTTAGCCTTCAAGTAGTCTTGTATCTCATATGAAGCACAGTATTTTGCATAATTTCACTGATGTCAAAACTTGATAACTCAAAAAGGCATTTTAGCACTGAGGTAACCTGCCTCGTTATATTAGCATACATACCTTTAAGTCCTTCTATCCTTAACAAATCAAGAAGAGCTTCTATCTTTGCTTTGTTGCTGCGACAATTCTGTAAAACTTTAGAATACTTTATAGTGTGTATTCCAGCAAGACGTAGGTATCGCTTCAGGGAGGTGATCCGCTTGTTTTCTGGAGCCTGCAAATAGAAGTTATATTTTTTTCAATTATTCCTACTTCTCATGAAAGAGACAAAAAGTAGAAGGATTTATAGGTTCCATAATAACGTTGTACCATCTCCCTTATACACATTACTTCATTATGAAGGCTATCTTCTGGGACATAATGCCATGCAGTCCAGTAAAAGTCTAAGCAAGTTTCAGAGGAACATACCCTCTCCATCTTCAGGGCCAAAGAGTAAGTCAAGCAACAAGCTGGCAGCAAACAGATATGATTTTCTTTTCAATTAACAGCAGTCTCAGCTTCACTGCTGCAACAGTGCATGTTCACTGTTCACATGACCAGGTATTGCATTTGTTCAGAATTGATACCCCCCCCCCCACCCCCTTTATAATCCAGCTGCCAGCACAGTAGCACCGGAGGATTTTAAATCCCTAATTTCTCAATCATTAAGGTTAATAATGTAACTAATAGTTAAGCATGATTATTTGGCCAATCCAATTATAATATCAACAGTGTTGCAAAGAAAATTTTATGCCTCATTCCTGTTTTTGTGAAAAGGAAAAAACACAGAAACATAAAAACCTATATTTCCTAACTATGTAATTATTCTACGGTGTTGATAGTTACATGACTTGTCAAGTCATTCCATGACTTTATGAAACCAAGCACCCCACATCATCATCATTGGCAGCAGCATAAGCACTGCTGCCACCTCCACCACCACCACCATAATAAGAATTATCGTTGCTGTCATCGTCATCATCATCATCATCATCAACACACTAGGCCAACCATTGGGTCTATTAATTTCATTATAATTTGTTTAGTGAACATTTCAAAATGAGTATTCTAAAATATGGAATTCATTTTTAATACATAAGTTTCAACTTACAACATTCTTTCCTTCCTTCTTTTTATCTTTTTTGGATTTCTCATCATCAGAAACTGAACTGTCTGAATTGGAATCAGAAGATCTGTTCCCTCTCTGAATTGCGGATGCCTTTTTAAATGCTTCTGTCTTCTTTGTTTTGGTTTTCGTACTGCTGTCTTCAGAGTCTGTTGAACTCATGGAGTGACAAGAATTCTTTGTGTTGCTACTTCTTTTCTTAGAATTGTCTTCAGCAACATCTGAAGAATCAGTGGAATTTTCTGCAGTATGCTTCCCTGTCATACCTTTCGCAGCAACAGCAGTTCTCACATTTGCTGCACTGTCCCTCTTTGTGAATATATCCGAGTCAGTATCAGAATCTGATCCACGGTGTTCATTTTTAGCAGGTCTTTGTGATTTTCTACTTTCTCCTGATACATCTAATTCTGCAATGCAGTCTGATGAAACATGTTGTTTTCTTTCTATTTCTGCTTTTTTGTTGATGTCTTGTGGCTTCTGTTTTATTCCTAACTCATCGATAATTATGTCAGAAGTACAATAGTTGTTACGAGTTTTCTTCTTAGAATTTTTCAGAGGTTTTTCATATGCCATGTCTGAATCAGACTCGTTTCTAGAGGTCTCCTTGCCTTGTTCTCTCAACTGAGATTTCTTTTCTCCTGATGCTTTCAGTTGTCCACTGTTATCGGAATCAGAACTGTGCATTGTTTCTTGGTCCTGTCTTTTTAGTTTTGATTTAATTAATTTAGAATCCTTCTTAGGATTGCTTTCAGATCCCCATGTTTTTTTCAATTCCTCTTTCATTAAATCCTCTGTTGATTTTTCTTCATCAGAACCAGAAACCCTTCCTTTTCTGCTCTTTATCTGTTCTATAACATTCTCTTGCTTCTGTTTGCTACCTTCTCTATTGACATAATTTTCACAATCTCTTTGCCTGATAGCCTTCTTCAGTGGCTTCCATGCTTCAGAGTCTAATTCTGAATTGGAATCCTTTGTTCTTCTACTTTTCACTTTTTCCTTCTGCTTTTGTTGCTCTCTTTTGTTGTCTTCTCTCCCTCCTACTTTTGTAGCCTTCTTAGATGCAGTCTTCAGTGGCTTTTCTTCTTCAGAGTCCGATTCTGAATCTGAAACATTTCTCCTTCTAGCTCTCACTTTCACCTTCTGATTTTGTTGCTTTCTTTTGCCACCTTTTCTCTCACAGTCACTTGAGCCATCTTCTTCTTCTTCTTCTTCTTCTTCTGTAGTCCTCTTCGACAGGGTCTTCAATGGCTTCTCTTCTCCAGAGTCTGATTCTGAATCTGAAACATTTCTCCTTCTAGCTCTCACTTTCACCTTCTGATTTTGTTGCTTTCTTTTGCCACCTTTTCTCTCACAGTCACTTGAGCCATCTTCTTCTTCTTCTTCTTCTTCTGTAGTCCTCTTCGACAGGGTCTTCAATGGCTTCTCTTCTCCAGAGTCTGATTCTGAATCTGAAACATTTCTCCTTCTAGCTCTCACTTTCACCTTCTGATTTTGTTGCTTTCTTTTGCCACCTTTTCTCTCACAGTCACTTGAGCCATCTTCTTCTTCTTCTTCTTCTTCTGTAGTCCTCTTCGACAGGGTCTTCAATGGCTTCTCTTCTCCAGAGTCTGATTCTGAATCTGAAACATTTCTCCTTCTAGCTCTCACTTTCACCTTCTGATTTTGTTGCTTTCTTTTGCCACCTTTTCTCTCACAGTCACTTGAGCCATCTTCTTCTTCTTCTTCTTCTTCTGTAGTCCTCTTCGACAGGGTCTTCAATGGCTTCTCTTCTCCAGAGTCTGATTCTGAATCTGAAACATTTCTCCTTCTAGCTCTCACTTTCACCTTCTGATTTTGTTGCTTTCTTTTGCCACCTTTTCTCTCACAGTCACTTGAGCCATCTTCTTCTTCTTCTTCTTCTTCTGTAGTCCTCTTCGACAGGGTCTTCAATGGCTTCTCTTCTCCAGAGTCTGATTCTGAATCTGAAACATTTCTCCTTCTAGCTCTCACTTTCACCTTCTGATTTTGTTGCTTTCTTTTGCCACCTTTTCTCTCACAGTCACTTGAGCCATCTTCTTCTTCTTCTTCTTCTTCTGTAGTCCTCTTCGACAGGGTCTTCAATGGCTTCTCTTCTCCAGAGTCTGATTCTGAATCTGAAACATTTCTCCTTCTAGCTCTCACTTTCACCTTCTGATTTTGTTGCTTTCTTTTGCCACCTTTTCTCTCACAGTCACTTGAGCCATCTTCTTCTTCTTCTTCTTCTTCTGTAATCTTCTTCGACAGAGTCTTCAATGGCTTCTCTTCTTCAGAGTTTGATTCTGAATATGAATCTTTTCTCTGTCTAGCTTTCACTTTCACCCTTTGCTTTTGTGGCTTTCTTTCATTGTCTTCTCTGTCAGAATTACCTGAACTGCTACCTTCTTCTGCAGTTTTCTTCAGTACATCTTTCCGTGACATTTTCTCTTCAGAATCCCTTTGGCTTCCACTGGTTCCTGTTGTCTTAGCCCTCTGTTGTTTTTTTCTTTGGCCTTCCCTGTCAGGGCCACATGAAAAATCTTTTTTAGCAGCTGTCTTTGGAACAGTCTTTAATAGTTTACCTTCAACTTCATCTGAATCAGAATCTATTTCTATTCTGGCTCTCTTTTTTGTTCTGGGCATTTCTTGTTTCTCTGTTTTCCCTTCTTTGCCCGAATCATGTGAAATGCCACTTTGGTCAGCACTTTTCGTCACTGTAGTATTCAGTGCCTTCTCTTCCTCTGAGTGAGAATTAGAAGTCTTTTCTCTTCCATCTTTAGCCTTTGACTTAGTATTCTGTTGCTTATCATTGCTGCTCTCTCTGCTGGAAGCATCAGAACTATCCTCGTGCTTAGCAGTTTTGACAGATGCCACTTTCAGTGATTTCTCCCCATCACAGTCTGAATCAGAATTCTTTCCTTTTCTATTTTCTACTGCAGTTACAATCTTCTTTTGCATCTTTAATGATTCACACTGGTTGGAAGATTTGAAATCCTGATCTGATTCTAGTGCATATTTCAAAATATTCGGTGATTTTTCATTATCTGTGTCTGAACTTGTAAGTTGTTGTTTGGGTTTAGACTTATTCTGTGGGGATTTTCGTACTTCTATGTACTTTTTGCAGAGAATTTGCACACTCTGCTTCAATGCTGACGATTTTATAGAATTTTCATCCTCAGAAACATTTTCAGATTCTCTCGTCTCCCATTTCATACGTGACTTACCTTTCATGTCATCACCAATGGAATTAACTGGATCACCTGAATCAGCTGAACCACAATTCTCATCCTGCAGGTTCTCCCTTTCTGGCATATAATTCATTCCTAATGGCTTTGTACTATCTTCCTCTTTCTCATCATCACTAATATCAGACTTGTCATATCCACTGTGTTCTACCTTTTTTCCCACAGTATTCTTATTTTCTTTATGTTTGTTAATAAAGACATCATTAACTTTTTTGCCTGGCTCAGCTTTTATGCTTCCAGGCTTAAACTGACTGTTACTGGAGTCTTGTTTATCATGTAGAAATGTCTGTCTTTTCTTTGCTGGTTGAAGTTCATTATCCTCTTCAGAATCAGAGTCCACGTGTTGTAGTTTTGCTGTTATCTTTACTGCTGTTTCCTTGTGCCCCTCGGACAACATAAAACTGTTTTCACTACCAGTGTCACTATCCTGTCTCTTCCGCTTTTCCCATCTCACTGGAGCAGAAACAGGATCACTGTCACTCATCTTAGCAATGATTTCTGCTCATTAAAAGCAACTGCACACTGGGAAAGCCTGTTACAAATGTACCTGGAATACAATACATAACATATGATATCTCGATAAAGACAGTTTGTTCTGTTGGTTTTGGTACTTTCACTTTTTTCAATTATGGGTTCATGCCTTATTTAAGGTATTATTGTGTGTAGGCAGGAGTCAAAATACTTCTAGAAGTATTCCTGATCATCCATACTAATGAAAGGGAAAAGATGCATAAAAAAAAATAGATAATTCAAATTTTGGGTACGATCATGAGAACTTGCGGACTGTTAAATTTTTAGGGTGGGGCAAAAATACCTGACTTTTTTTTAAACGAAATAACCAATAATTAGAAATATGAGACGTTTTAAAATTTATGTATACATTCATAATTCAATGGAAAATTGATCCTAATTATCAGCATCTGAAAATAGCATTTTGCAGGTGACTTCCATCATCATTTCTACACTATTGCATTCCAGTTGACAGAGAAGTCATTACACAATGCAGCAAATCATTAGGGATGGCTTCAATTTGCTCCAGAATATGCTGTTTTGAGTTAGGGATATTAGCAGCACGTCTCACACACCTTGGCCTTCAGGTAGACCAAGAGGAAAGAAATGTAAAAAAAATCTGGTGGGCGAAGAAGCCAGTTAATGTCTCCATAGCAAGAAACAAGTCATGTGGCAGAGAACAGCCATGCTTATTCGTGCAGTGTGAGCAGTGGTTCTGTCTTGTTGACACCACCCTGGTAGGTCATGATAATGCAGCTCATTAGCCAGGAAATTTTCCAGCATAACTTTATACTGATCAAAGCTGACAATCACAGCAAGTTCCACATCATCCTCAAAGTAAGGGCCAGTAATGACAGAAGAAGACACTGCACACCACACTGTCACTTTTAAGCAGTGGAGAGGACATTGATAAAGCCAATGAAGGTTGTGTGGAGCAAAGAATCTAATATTTTGTTTGTTCACATAATCTTAGAGATGGAACAACATGCCTTATTCTCTTCACTTAGTACATGCACAATTTAAACTCTGAATGGACTGTAATGCAGATCACAATGTAACATTCTACAAACACTCCTCACATTTATGACAATGATCAAGGCATGCTTGCAAGCCAATCAATGTGGACTTAACGAAATGGTGTTCCTTTCCCTGTTCACATTTTCAGGCATATGGACAGAACAAGGACATCCTGTTGATCTTGAATCCATCACTGATCTTTCTTCATGCCATTTTGATATCCACAATAACAAAGTATCGTGAATAGGTGCAACAAGACTGTGAAACTGTTGTTAGAAACCGTGCTGCATTGCAAGCGTTCAGACATGGCAATGGTTGTCAAATGCAAAATCTCACTTTCAGACACTGGTGATTATAGTCAATTCTCCATTGAATAATGAATGTATCTATATATATTCAGAAATGAAAGCATAATCCAATCACTTGGTTTATTTAAAAAACTGTTAAGTCTCAATAGAATAAATGTATGTAACGTAAGACGTTTTTACTGTACAACTCTTACTTGAAAACATTTTTATCTCTGATAAATATTTGTTATGTTACACTTGCGATTCACATGTTTTCATCTAAAGTGGTCATCAAAATTGTCCAATTTAAATGAAAATTAAAAAATCTGGATAATTTTCTTCACGACAAATGATATAACCTCCGTCTCAAGTGCAAACAATATAAATATAATATTAATTTTCTTCACGTAAATTTTCATGAGAATCGAACCAGCAGCTGTCAAAATATTTCATGTGTGACTGAGTGACTTGCACTCCATTGGGCTACAAACACATGTAAAAAGGGAATGCATGATATGCTGCAAACTGGATAGTTCATACACAGATAATCAAAAGAATACTGCATTTTATTTTATATTCATCCTATTATTCACAAGATCTCTCTGGAACTCACACAATATGAATCACTGCATTTGATTTACATGAGAAATCAGTAAACTATGGCAATTTATTCCAAGTAGAGAATTACTGATGGGATATTTGACTGGAAAGCACAATAGCTAATTATATACCATGTTGGGTCAACAGGAATTTCACACATGATTGATCTTTTTAGACTACTTGGAAGGTGAATGAAGGAAATGTGTCTTACTGTGCCTGGCAACAATTTTTAGGCTTCAAGCTTATGACCAATAATACGAATTCCACCATCAACACAACTATAATTTATTAACTTACGTTCCACTACATGTTTTGACCTTCATAGGGTCATCCTCAGGTGTTGGGATTTATACATTTTCATTACTGAATTGTAAAGCATGCATTCATATTTACATACGTAGACTTAAAATGATTACTTTCTTTGTACATTTATATTCTAACTGCTAGATATTGATTTAAATACAAGATATATATGAATTAAAAGTTAAAAATTAATTTTACTAATTTTAAAATTAATTTAAGTGACGTATGCTGTATTCAGCTTAGTGTCTGTTGCTGTAGTAGACCATGCATCTTTATGTCTGATTTTTCTATTATTGGTTAGAATCGTTTGTGTTAACTGTTTCTTGAGCATGAATTTATCTGCTTTCGTATTACCAGGATGTCGACTGTTGCTGCTGTTGTGTTGTTGTTGTCTAGTTTATGTGGCGTGCTTTGTTGCGTGGTCTATACTACTTCAGACCCCACACCTACTCCAACCCCTTAAATCCTCCCATACCTCTATGCCCCTACCCCTCCTCACCCCCCACATCCTGCGACAACTCAATAGAAACTTTAAAATGCAATAACCGAAAGAAAAAAAAAGTGGAATTTTTATTAATAGTTACACTCATGCAACAGGATGCAAACGTTAAAAATAATTCAAGTTTATGGCTATGTAAGTAGTAATTGTTTTACTTTTGTGTGACTATACATTCTCATTTACCAGTTAGTTACAATGGTCCTCAAATGTAGTTGTGACATTAAATGAACTTTCAATGCTGTTAAATCTGATCCAAGTATAAGTAATGCATCTCAGATTTTATAGATACTGCCAATACCAACACTAATTAGTTCTGGAAACTGCCTGCAGTATTTCTCTTCGAATGCTTTTAATATGAGAAGTATTAACTTCATTCCATGCAATGTCCTTATTTCTGTATTTAAACCTGAGTCTATGTGATGTTCAGAAAATAAACAGGTTCTATCTGAATAAAATAACTGACAGTGGTCCTACATGGTACAGATAGTTTGTGTTTAAAGATCTGTAATAGTTCAACTGTTCATTTACATTTACACATAAACTACCATACATATGTGGGTTTACATTTTTAACTCTGTCAACAACCGAGTCATTTGTGTCAAACACTTCAACAACAAAAAGTTCATGATGTCAAGTACTGATGTATTTCTACGTATATGTGAAAACGTTTCCACTTATGGGACTTATCATATGATCACCAACTGGTTAATAAATGATATACAAAGGTTTAACAATACTTAATAAACAGTAACAATTTTGTGATTCCAAACATTGCAGTAACTAAAACTGTGAAGAATCTTTCTTCAGTATCGATAATTGGTACAGCGGCATTATATGAGGGCACAGTTCACTTTTAATTCTAAAATGCCTTTCTACATTGGCTCTTGGCGTGGAAACCTATTACGAATTGCAAAAGAAATACAGTTCGATTCGGTAACAATAAAAAGATTTACCATCAATTTTTGTTTGACATTTGATATTTACGTAACGTATTTCATTCACATAATTACTTTCCTCTATACAACATAAAAAAAAGATACATACGTAAACAACGGTAACAACACACTATATACGAGTATTTTAAATATTTTCTCTGCGTCCTTTGCTTGGACCTAAACGATATCGGTGGAATGTAAATACATTCTAATCGTAATTTATATTCATTAAACACCCGTATTTACTCTTCCGTGTACAGGCAGTACATCTGTCATTGAATACTTTGTTATAGTTGCATGTTGCTTATTTCTGTACTTCAAATTATGCTCCAGTCCGTTCTTCATATTACGCATCAGCTGATTTCACACATAACTGGCGGGAGAACTTTGGCGCGGAATATTCTATATTTATGTTCGTAGCCCCAAGAAGAAATCCATTTAATCTGGTTGGATTATAGCTGTTTTCCTAACATAGTGAAAATGTGAAGAGCAAACCACACACCCAAAAGGCAAATTTCATCGCAAAACCGATTGATCTGTATTGTTTACTTAACATGATGAAATGACAAATAACGTACTATTCAGGTGGTGGCCATGGTGAGAGATAACACATTTCTTAATGTGAGTCGTTTATTTGAAAGCCATTAATTAGCACCGTCGCCTAGACACCTACGACCTGCGGATAACGATGTCTACCAAGGCCAGATGTGAATTATCTAACAGAGAACTGCAACACATATAAAACCTCAAACCGCCAAAAACCTACAGCATTACAGTCAGAGATATTAGCAGGTCACGCCAAAGAGAAACGGCTCGCAATGAACGTACCTCGATAGACCTGCATATCGCTTGGGCGAGAGTTACACAAAGAAGACTGGCAACCGCAACGCAACCACAATTTCCGAGAATTGTTATCAGCCTCAGTTGAACACATGTTACTGAATGGAACAGCGCAAATTGAGGAAACGGTAACGGCAACGCATTACCCTAAATTTGCTCTGCTCCATTCTGTAACATATGTTCAACTCTGGCTAATAACACTTCTTGGAAATCGCGGTTGCGTTGCGGTTGCTAGTTCCCTTTGTGTGCGTACAGGCTTTAGCCGACACCAACACAAATATCACGGACATCACGGATGAGTGGGGTTTGCGGCGATCGTTGGTGATCATGCGATATCAATCATAAATAAATGGAATGATATGCTTACACTTAGTTCAAGGAACTCCCACTCCCAAGGGTAGAATGTCGCTAGTATCTGCCCCGCTCCACACTCACGCTGCTCACGCAGACTAGTTGTCCGTCGCTCTTTCTTGCTCCCGCATTCCGCGGAACCTCTAAATCTGCAGTTCTGCTCGTACTACTATACCGCCATCTAGTTGCGACATCAGGTGTTGTACGTCAGAAGTTAAGAAGTTCCAGAACTTCAGAACGTTTAGAATTCAGAACAACGTGAATAAATACAGAGTAGCACCGAAATGATGTGGGTGTTTAACAACCGTGACTGTCTTCCATCGCAAGTTAGCATTTATAAATCATATTTCATTTGACCTTTTGCAATGTTATTGAAGAGAAACCAATACGGTGTACGCTCTGCAAAGAAGTGAGCCAGGGCTGCCATCAGCTGATCTTATGTAACGAAGGAACCATCGAACTAGACTTCGATGTGATTTCTGTGTGCCTAAATTGTCATTCAGTTTTAAAGTAAAATGTCTATAAAAATAAAACGTTGAAGTTGTTCATTATAGTGTGAAATTTTTTGGAGAACTATGATTGCAACGAGTAGTACATGGCATGGTTCACAAATTAGGCTAATCAAGTATTTTTCAATAAGTGCAATTTGTAAGAGATCCCATTATGAATCCCTTGGGCTTACACCTCATGCCACCCAGGCAGACATTAAGTCGGCTTACTATAAAATGTCAATGGAGTTTCATCCGGACAAGAACAAAGGTAGTGAAGAAGCCGCCCAGAAATTTAGAGACATCACAGAAGCATATGAAGTACTCGGGAATTTGAGACTTAGAAAACTATATGATAAAGGGATATTACACACTGCAGGCCCACAGTTCGCAGAGAATGCAGAGGAAACTACACAGGATCATACTGAATCAAAGTTCTATAAATCTCGTGAACAACGAAGCAAAGCACCACCTCCTACAGGGAGAACTTCTATTTATAATTTTGATGAGTGGACTCGTATGCATTATGGTACATCATTTGCCCGAAAGGAAGCAGCGAAAGCTAGGTATGAAAGGAAAGTTGTAAAAAATATCAGTGACAGGCATTTTTTTGTTAGTGAGCTTGTATTTTTTGCAACTGTTCTTATTCTGACATCTATTTCACTGTCATATATAAAAAATAAAAGTTATGATATAGTTGATGAAAGTGTGAATAATAATGACACAAATCATCCACCCAATTCTTTACCAACAGCAAAGTAGGCAATATAATATTCAATAATTATTTTCCATAGTTCTAGAGGTAATATTTGATGGGTCTTAAGACAAAGCATCGCTTGCAGTTGCAGCAACTAACTATGATGTGGGGTCTTGAAAGTTGATAGCCAACTATGAGTGGTTTGCAGGTTCAGTATGCAACATAGTTCTTCGTAGGTTCCTTCCATTTATAAGAGGTTTGGAAATAAGTTTTATGAAAGAATAACAAGCATATTGATAGGATGAAGATAAAATTTTCCTTGTGCCCAGCCCTGTACCAATACTTCACACAGAACCACAGCCAAGAGAAAATTTTTCAGCGTAATGAGATAACTGGTATATCTAGACAGATGGGCACTTGATATTTTAGAAGTCTAGAAGGCTATGAGGGTGATGTACCTTTGGATTTGCTTGTTAGTAGCTGAGCATTATTTCTGTACGGAGGCAGCACTTATGAAAACTGCACTATAAGCACGAAGTACCTACTGCTAACATTTTGTATTCGTAGGCATCTACTTCAGCTAAAAATACATAATCTCATTGGATTAATTAAACTTGATGAAAACAATTTATTTGGACCTTCCTGCCATTAAGTTACCCACACTTTGTGTTCACTACTATCTAAGCTTTTAAGTCACTGTAAGCAGAAGTAAGACATGCTATACATTTTATGTACATAGTTGAGAAATGTGTGGAACACAGTGTTGCGTGCTTAAGAAATACTTGCAAAGGACATTATGTAAAACCTGATTCAGGTAAAAGGGTTAATATTTTGATTCTGTCACCCTTGTACATGTTGACATGCCCCAGAAAAATCTTTTCACATCAGCCATGCCAATACAAAGAAAATATTAAAGTGATTTTGTCTTGAAATTATGAGAATTGGCATTGCTCAGTATTGTTAGTTTTCTTATATTTTTGATCATGTATGGAATCCACTAGCTTCTTGGTATCTTATATAAAGATGAATGCTATTTTAAAATACAGAAACAATATAGGGGTATATACGAACACTTTACATGCTATATTTTGTAGGGTTGTAGAGTATTCTGAAAAAATCATTTGTACTACTGAGAGCATACACTACTGCTATATAAAATTAAACAGGAATGTTATAAAATAATTTAATAATGCTACATTCTTAGTTTTATTGTTACAGTATTTATGAGTCATTAATGTAATATATTCCTCTTGAAAAATCTGTTGATATATGCATATATGTGTGTACAGTATATATATATTTTACAATATACATGTATTTATATAAATGTACATAGAAATTGAAGAAGTGTGAAAAGAATCATGTGTACAATTCTACAACATAGGAAGTCCTTTATTTATGCACCATAACACAATTTAATGCGTATCTCGGTAATTATGAGGCTTCAGAAAACATTGGCACCATACGATCCTGGTAATGGCATGTACATTCCAACAGCAGGATATGGCATTGATCCTGTAACTGGTGGTAATGGCATATGGCTTGGAGCAGTGTGATGGATGTATCCTTGTGCTGGGGATGATACAGAATTTAGATGTGAAGCGTTACGTTGTTTTGTTAGCAATTCTGCCATTTTATCTGCTTTTACACGTCGTAGGTGCATCAGATTTCTTCTGGCAGTAAACTGTTCAAGAAAACTGTCAATATTCAAATTCCCCTCCAGAAAATTTTCTGCAATGGCCTGAAACAAAGGCAACAAAAAATAGAATATAAGCCACATAAGACTATGGTCTCAATTCATGGCTGATTGGTTAGCATTCTGGTTTTGTATTTGGAGGTCTCAGGTGCAAATGTTGGCCTGAAGATGGCTATTCTGACTGATGTTTTCCTTGATTTTCTTAGCCCCTCCAAGTAAATTCTGGGATAGTACCTCATAATACCTTAGATTAAGTTGTGACTACTTCCTTTCACATCCCACGCAATTCATTACTGAATAATCGTTTTATCTTTCAGCACTATATAATCTTAGCAACTGACAGTGTCATCATATAAGCAAAGAGTGAATAAAATAAGTAGAACACAAATTACTCACCAGGAATGAAAGAAGGAATTTAAGTTGTCTGTCTAAAAAGTAGAAGAGTTCTATCTTCTTGAATGTAACGCCATGTAACTCGTTGAAAGTCGATCAACATTTCAGAGGAACATGTGACCTCCATCTTCAGGGGCAAGAAATGAAGACAGAGGAGGAAGCAAGCTGCTTTATTCTAGGTTCTTATTTGGCTTATTCTTCAACCCTGAAGATGGAGGTGACATGTTCTTCTGGAAAGATGGTTGACTTTCAACAGATTATATGGTGTTACATCCCAGAAGATATGTACAAGTCCTTACAGCCACCACCTCAAATCATCAGTAAAAATTAGGAGCTTGTCTTAACAAAGATCTTGTCATGTGCAGTTTTTGTTGTGGGTTCATCATTACAGGAATGACTCATGCAGATCAGAATTCCATAATTTTCTTAATTATTGTGAACAATGAATATCCTTAGTTTTGTGGTTTAACCCTTTCTAGGTATTATTCATAGTACAGTGAAGCCTCGATCTGTCATTCCAAAATGTATTGCTTTCTCAGATCCATTGTTCAATTTCTGCAGTCTCTGAACAAATCCAATTTACACTGGAAATAAAACTGGCACTGGTCAGAACTTTTAGTCCTGAAGAACGTTAATCCCAGACTGATGACTTTTGAGAAAGAGCAATACGACATGTGTTAATACGCATCAGTAGTAGTACCAGCAGTTGATGGTTTTGGAACATGGTGTAGCAAGTTGCAGTTTTGGCTCTGTACCATTTGCTGTGTATCTCAACTGCCACGCCGCAGCCCAGTACTGGGCCCTCGTCTTATGGAAAGAAGAATTTACTCGCAGCATTCTCACAAAGGTTGAGAACCACTGCCCTGTGCAACCTTGGGCGCCTTACCTACCAGATAATGAACTGGACAGGAAGGAGGGCTGGCTCATGACAACAAAAGAGACCAAGCGAACATCGTTAATATTGAAAGGTTTAATTTTGAAAAGCAAAGGTGCTACTAAACAAATGAGGGTTAATGACTTTTTTTAAGAAGTAATGCAAATTGGACTTGACAGTGGAAATAATATCATTGGCATACTTCTTTTATTTAGTAAATACATATATACAAACGTGACCATTTTTATTCATTTTATATAGGCCCATGCATCTATCATTGTTCCGTATTCATCATCTTTTTCAGGGCCCCCAGGTGAAAATGATGAATCAAGGTTTCACTGTAGTTCTAATATATCTGATTTAGATGGCATATCAGAGTAGATATATGGAATTTCATGAGAACAGACACTGTTATATTCCAAGATGGTGGTGCATAACAAATGCTGATTTATGAGCTGAAGATTACAGTCTGCTTGGATATAATGCCATGAAGCTTCAGACAGCAGGTTCTTAAACAATGGTACCCATCTACAAACCTATGTGACATCAGATCCCAAAATCTTGGCACTCACTGCTGTGAGAATCTCATATTTTGTATATGAACTGTCACCGAGGAACTGATTGCAGAAAGTGGTTCAAAACTGGATTTATAATGGTTATAACAGCAAATCTGCAGTTACTAATGAGAACAGTAAGAGCAATAGTAGCAAAAGAACACGTTCTACACTCAGAAGTTGAATCCAGTACCAGGAACTGCTTATGTTATGTTTTAGTAACAAAGATAACATATTAGTGTGGTATAAATTATGTCAAACTATATGCACAGAAGACATTTGAGTTCTAAAATCGTGTAGTTCTTGTGATTTACTTAAGTACAATGCTCTTTTCTTAAAAGTGGTGGAATGGAAAACTAAGGGTCCAATCCTTTGTATGTTAATGCAAGATTTTAGGCTTCATCATAGCATTGTAATCACTACTGCTTTCTGCATTTACCCTCACTGTAATGAGAAAAGCCATTTATACACCGAAAAAGAAAATGTTATGAGCATATGTGTCTAGGGAGCCTTAATAGTGTAGTCAGTATAGCAACTAGCTACAAACTGGAATACAGAGGGGTTGGAGTTCACGAGTCCTGGTAGGTTCAAGAATGTTCTGTTCTCCACCTTGTCCAGACCAGCTGTGGGGCCCACNTTGCTTTCTCAGATCCATTGTTCAATTTCTGCAGTCTCTGAACAAAAACAATTTAAACTAGAAATAAAACTGGCACTGGTCAGAACTTTTAGTCCTGAAGAACGTTAATCCCAGACTGATGACTTTTGAGAAAGAGCAATACGACATGTGTTAATACGCATCAGTAGTAGTACCAGCAGTTGATGGTTTTGGAACATGGTGTAGCAAGTTGCAGTTTTGGCTCTGTACCATTTGCTGTGTATCTCAACTGCCACGCCGCAGCCCAGTACTGGGCCCTCGTCTTATGGAAAGAAGAATTTACTCGCAGCATTCTCACAAAGGTTGAGAACCACTGCCCTGTGCAACCTTGGGCGCCTTACCTACCAGATAATGAACTGGACAGGAAGGAGGGCTGGCTCATGACAACAAAAGAGACCAAGCGAACATCGTTAATATTGAAAGGTTTAATTTTGAAAAGCAAAGGTGCTACTAAACAAATGAGGGTTAATGACTTTTTTTAAGAAGTAATGCAAATTGGACTTGACAGTGGAAATAATATCATTGGCATACTTCTTTTATTTAGTAAATACATATATACAAACGTGACCATTTTTATTCATTTTATATAGGCCCATGCATCTATCATTGTTCCGTATTCATCATCTTTTTCAGGGCCCCCAGGTGAAAATGATGAATCAAGGTTTCACTGTAGTTCTAATATATCTGATTTAGATGGCATATCAGAGTAGATATATGGAATTTCATGAGAACAGACACTGTTATATTCCAAGATGGTGGTGCATAACAAATGCTGATTTATGAGCTGAAGATTACAGTCTGCTTGGATATAATGCCATGAAGCTTCAGACAGCAGGTTCTTAAACAATGGTACCCATCTACAAACCTATGTGACATCAGATCCCAAAATCTTGGCACTCACTGCTGTGAGAATCTCATATTTTGTATATGAACTGTCACCGAGGAACTGATTGCAGAAAGTGGTTCAAAACTGGATTTATAATGGTTATAACAGCAAATCTGCAGTTACTAATGAGAACAGTAAGAGCAATAGTAGCAAAAGAACACGTTCTACACTCAGAAGTTGAATCCAGTACCAGGAACTGCTTATGTTATGTTTTAGTAACAAAGATAACATATTAGTGTGGTATAAATTATGTCAAACTATATGCACAGAAGACATTTGAGTTCTAAAATCGTGTAGTTCTTGTGATTTACTTAAGTACAATGCTCTTTTCTTAAAAGTGGTGGAATGGAAAACTAAGGGTCCAATCCTTTGTATGTTAATGCAAGATTTTAGGCTTCATCATAGCATTGTAATCACTACTGCTTTCTGCATTTACCCTCACTGTAATGAGAAAAGCCATTTATACACCGAAAAAGAAAATGTTATGAGCATATGTGTCTAGGGAGCCTTAATAGTGTAGTCAGTATAGCAACTAGCTACAAACTGGAATACAGAGGGGTTGGAGTTCACGAGTCCTGGTAGGTTCAAGAATGTTCTGTTCTCCACCTTGTCCAGACCAGCTGTGGGGCCCACCAAGCCTCCTATCCAATGGGTACCAGGGGATCTTTACCTGGGGGTAAAGTGGCCAGGGTGTGAAGCTGACCATTCAAGGTCAAGAAAATGTGGATCTGTACATCCACTCTCCCATGCACCTTTATCTAGCGGCCTCCGTAGTCTAGAGGTAACGTTCCCACCTCATGACTCGTAGTACGCGGGTTCAAATACCCGGCGGAGGTAGTCGAATTTTTAAGGGCGGAAAAATTCAGGGAGCAAGTCCTCCGGGAGGGACTTTAAGCCGTGGGTCCCGTGTCGTAGCTTTACGGCACGTAAAAGAACCTCATATCTCCAAAGGAAGTCACTGAGCCAAATTAATGAACGTTTCCCGCCCAACAGCAGTCACTAATACCTCCGGTAGATGGGGGAAGCATTACAGATACCTCTCAGCTAAGTAGAGCCGGTCTCGCTGGCTGGGCGGGACTGGTGGTAAGCACCAGTACCGGTAGGATATAGAGACTGGTAGAAATCGTAGAGGGAAGCACAATGGACCAATACAGGTCTCAGTGCGTGGGGAAACCCACCCTCTCCAATAAATAACTAACTAACTAACTACACCTTTATAGTGTACTGCTTAATTAAGCACAGGGTCAACTTTACCTTTACCATTTATGTCTGTCTAGAGGAGATATGGTCTAATTTTATTCTTCAGTGATTAACCTGAAAATAAGTTCAGATGGTCCAGTCCATTCCAAAATTCCTATTAACAGTATGCAAATACTAGCAAGTCAGAGATACTTTAAACTTGTCAGGAGTGATGAAAAACACATATAAATTTAGCAAGGTACCATTAGCTTCATTTTTTCACTATAAATGCAAACACAATAAATTAAATATCCAAAAGCAGCATTTATGCAATGCAGGGAAACTAGAGATGAATAACTGCAGTACACTTGGATCCAGCCCTTACATACCATCATCTTTGAGCAGATTCAACCTGCTGCAACATATCTGGCTTGTAAGTTTCAAATACCTAGTTCAAATCTGGCTGGAAATGACTACCCTCACTAAGTTGAATACCAGAATATAATTTTCAAACCAGCCATAAATGCATCCTTCCATATATCTTCCTATTCCCATTGATAATAATTTAATCATACATTATTTCTGTGCTTAATATGTCATAGTTAAACAATCTACAAACCAATTGTACTTCTTATCTCATAGTTCATACATTCTGATTCTTCTATCCTCATCTACTTTATACTTTCCAGTCACACTTCCATCCATGCCAGTCATAATTACTATTTAAAATGGTGTAGTCCTGGACATGCATACCAGCTATGAACGATCAGGATGGTGTGGCCCCAATTTATCATCACTGGTTTGAATTACACGTATAGGACAATAATTTCACTAGCATGTAAATTATGATTTTCGAGTTTACACAATACTACAGTACCAAGCAACTGTGGGAAAACTGTTTTAACTTGGCTGTTATAGCTGATCTCTTCCAGTAGCTAAATTTCAATACCCTTCACCTGACATGAGACTTGCAATGGTCATTTCTACAGATTTTGTATATATATGTGTATGCTGTATTATTTAGTTACGAAACAATGTTATGTTGAAAAGAAAATACATTTTCATAAATCAGTCCTTATTTGACATGCATATGATAAATAATGCTCTACACAATGTTTTCAACATGCATAAGGTATCTAGTTTACTAAACTGTCAACTTTCATCATAATCAAAAAGGAAGTATAGTTTGTGTGGCTATTTACCACTTTAAAAAATGTTTTCAGTAAAAGCTGCATATTTTCCCAATACAGACTGATAGCTATTGTTGCTGCTACCTCAAAAGTTTGCACTGAACTAATATGGCATTCCTGGAGAAAGAGGTTTGGTGAGTTTCCTTCACTGATGTCAATTCCATGTTGAATTTCATTAAATTAACTATCAGGTTCAAATATTGTTTCGGCAGATAATCACGCCTGTCATTTCACAAACCTTTCATTCCTAATGCGCGGGAAACTAAAAATGTCATGCTTAAAAATAAATTAGTATCACAACTTAAAACTTACTTCTGATTCTTCTTCTGATTCTGCTGCTGCCGTCTGCAATAATGCAAGCGTTGTTTCTGGTGTCATGTCACCACACTGTTGTTCTGTTCAAAATACAATAAATTTCAATAGAAAGAAATAAGATAAAGCATCACAGTAGCTGATCGGCATGCATTAGTATATTAAGTATTAATCTGAAATATACTCATTCTAAATTGTCTGTATATACGCATATATTGTTAGTAAATGCCAAATGAGAACGGGTCAAAATAAAGCTAGACAAGGATTCAAACCCAGGATTTTCTGAATGTAAGCAGAAGTGCTAACCATTTCACAATTAGTGATTATATGTGACATGTATGCTACTTAATGATTGATTGATTGATTGATTTCATCACTGTGTATCATTGTACATGAGATAGGACAAGTCAAGTTAATTCTTATCTTAAAGCTTATCAACTGCATACTTATGTAATAGTATGAAGTTATGCCATAATTGTGTACAGTCTGCTGAAAGAAAGGAGGGACTGCAGCTATCTATGCTTATTTTAATGTCCATTATATGCTTCTTGTACCATCCTACTAGAAACAAAACCTTGCTTTCTTATGTATGAGGGTAAGTCAATAAGTAAGTTACAAATGGATATAAAACTTAAACAAATAAGAGTACTGATTTGAAAAATGCTTTTATTTCTCAACATAATGTCCCTGTACATTGAGGCACTTGTCCCATTGTTTCACAAGCCCCTGAAAACCAGCAGCATAAAATTTGTGCTGCTGTCAGAACCAGGCGTGTTCACACGGCATGGCCTACCTCACAATGCATGACAGGTTATGTTTTCACAAAGTCTGTGCACGATGGGTGCCGCGCATGCTGACCCCACAACACAAAATGCAAAGAATGGGTATGGCATTACAGCATCTCAATTGCTACCACGATGAAGGACACGATATGCTAACCCGAACTGTCACAGTTGATGAGCCTTGGGTTCACCATTACCAGCCTGAGACAAAGCGTGCATTAATGCAGTGGAAACATCCTGCATCGCCTGCCAAAAAATAGTTTAAGGTGACATCATCCTCCAGAAAAGTAATGCTGTAGAAAGCTGTAGAAAGGGAAGTCACCGTGGGGTTCTGACAGCAGCCCAAAGAATTTTATGCTGCTGGTTTTCAGGGGCTTGTGAAACGATGGGACAAGTGCCTCAATGTACACGGAGAATATGTTGAGAAATAAAAGCATTTTCCAAATCAGTACTCTTATTTGTTTACAGCCATTTGTAACTTACTTATTGACTTACCTATGTATATCATCTCTTTCTCTTTTGAAAAGCTGGTGCTTGTAACAACAAACACTGCTGTTTTATATGTCTTATGGTATGCTTCAAGAATGCCCATGATATATATATATATATAAAGTGTATAAGGAACTGTGATTGATGGAAATAAATCTGTTTCATTCTAACGTCACATTTATGTGAACAGTAAACATACTAAGCTCTGAAACTCTGCTTTCTATTCTCTGACACAATGCTGCTCCCCTTTCACTTAATTCTTGAAGGTGTTGCTTTCCTTCAGCTAGATGTGGCTCTTTTGTGAGATTAAATTCTGCAAGTGATCTGTTACTTGCTATCAACATTTCTTTTTCAGCCTCTAAATCTTTAATCTGCAAACAATGGAAACATAATACATCAATCACAAAATTACACCACTGCTATATTAACTAATGTAAGTGAAACTAACACAGAACAGAAATTAGTATGGTGCATTACAGCAAATAATAATGAGGTACATTTTGAGTGCAATATTTGATTTCAATCATTCATTTTTATTCATCCTATACAGCAAATACATTGATATAGGACATGTCACTCTATATTATAAAATTAATCGGAATACTAAGATAATTATAATATAAACTTGTTATAAATAAAACATATTCTATGCATTCTATATCAGCAGCTGATATTTGAGAGTTATTCATAGATAATCTTCTACTGAATAATAGCAAACCTTAATTTTTTTAAACGGGTGTTGTTACCTATTTGTTTTATGCTGTTAGACAATTTGTTATTGAAGATACAACCTCCTACTGATGGTTCTAAATTTTGTACATATCTATGATAGTCATTATTTCTTGTGTTATATGCATGTAGTTGTTTATTTTCAGCGCAGTTACACTTCACTATTGCATATAAGATTGTTTCTTGACTGTATAACTAGATGCCTGAAACTGTCTCTGCACGATTCCAATTGTTTTAACCTTGCAATGCACCTTATAGCCCGTTTCTGATGGGTAGATTTGTCGTGAGAATCGTTTGTATTGTTTGTTGCCCAAAAATTACACAGGCGTAATAACGAACGTATTACTAAATAACTTACATTTCAACCATATGCATAACAAAATCCGAACAATAAACTTACTTGTTTTACATCTTTCATCATATCATCAAATTTGTTGTCATCGTTTAGTAATTCCTTAAGTTCTTCGGCATTCAGATGTGAAAATAATCCTAGGGCAGCTGGATAATCAGGTTGTTTTTGGTAATTGCTGTACATTTCTTTTATTTAAAACCTACTTCGGAGTTAAAAAAATTCAGTTAACAAAACAATGAGAAAAGAAATATAACCTACACAACCATTCACAACCAACCGTAATAAACTCGAACCCATTAACGACAATAACCACGTAACTACTACTCTAGTCATACGCACGGAGTGAAGTAAGTTCACTTTTTATCGGTTGGTAGTTAACTGGGTATGAAGGGTAGCTAATGCTGTTAAAAGTATTGAAGAGTAGAATGTATATGTAGTGAGAATTTTCATTAAATCGAGCAAAAAGTAATGCCTTAGGATATGTGTGTAGAAGTAGTTTAATTATGTTGATGAGTATTTTAAAGATATAGCAGTTCGTGTTGGATTAGGTTACGTTCTGTTGGGTTGGCCTGCGTGCAACCGTATTTTAATCACACTGCGCCTTGCTTGGCTCTGCCGAGCTGCCGAGGTACCCAAAGTCCATAATTCCCAAACTAGCACATGGTTCCGATTTCGGAGGCTCCATTCTGAAACAAGAGGAGCATTTTAGCTAATTATTATGAAATCAGCACAAGAGCTATGTGCAACAGTACATTATCACATTATTGCTAACAGATTTTAATATGTTTTTTAATTGTTTCTGTAGCGTACTAAAATGTGTAGGCTGTTTCAGTACAGAACATTTTCTTGTGCAAACAGATCCATGAGTAATTTACCATTTGTGCCAAAACACAATCCAGCTCATGATGATGACATAGAGAGTGTAAGTAATTTCGTTAACTCTGCAAATAAATTATTAATTCTCACTGGTGCTGGAATATCAACAGAAAGTGGAATACCTGATTATCGTTCAGAAGGTGTTGGCCTATATGCTCGTAGTTCTAGAAGACCAGTTCAGTATCAAGATTTTTTGAAAAGAGAAGCCATGCGCAAACGTTATTGGGCACGCAATTATGTTGGATGGCCCAGATTTTCTTCATTCCAGCCTAATGCTGTACACATTATGATAAAAGACTTGGAGGCACATGGGAAAGTATGCTGTGTTGTCACACAGAATGTTGATAGACTACATACTAAAGCAGGAAGTAAACATGTCATAGAGCTTCATGGATCAGCATTTAAGGTGATCTGTGTAGAATGTAACAACACAATAGACAGACATAATTTTCAAACTATTCTGGAAGAAATGAATCCACACATGAAGGGGACAAGTTTGATGATTCGACCAGATGGAGATGTTGATATATCACAGGTAATTAATAATTTGATGTTATATTCTGAAAAAAGTACTCAAGTAGGTTATAAAGTAGACAAACAAACTTTTTACAGTTTATATTTGTGTATTTTACTAACAAAGCTAAATTTTAATTGTTACATCTTGTTGATATAATTTTAAGTGCCAATGACAAAGTATGTTGTAATGAAGGCTGTTGTGGGTACAATGCCCAAGCAGATATTTGGTATGGTATCAGTTCCCAAAACAAACATTGTCAGGATGTTAGGTTATTGCTTGATATAATATCAACATTCTCAGTCCAGAATGTGACATAGTCTACTTTAGCAGTGTTAGAGATCCCTTGTTAAAATCATAGAATGCCATATTGGAAGTGGAGATTGAAACTGCAGATCTGTTGTTATTATATTTAAAATAAATTAACATTTACATTTACATTTATTTTCACTTCATGGATCAAATCATCTCCCCATAGGGCTGGATATAAAACATGTCACACATTACAAATTCATGATGACTACACATCATATGTCCTTGTTCCAATAAAATATATAATCAGGGCTCACACATACAGCACAAGTTGTCAAGACAACACACATAGGCTGTGGAAAACCACTGTCAAATTCACACCTTGCCATTCCACACGCACTGGCAAGCCATATCATCAGTACAGTTTCATTGTACATATTAAAATTCATAACAAACACAGACATCATACATACTGCCACACCTACAGCAAGCAAGTCTCAACAGTGTATAATACAAGCACACAGACCATTTATTAACTCTTAACTTTTGAGCCCCTTGCATGCTCAACAGATTTGTCAATAGAGTAAAATGAGTTACTTTGCAGTAATTTCATAACACAAGCCTAAATTTATTTTTATCATTTTTTAAAACTGAGGTATTTGACGGCAGACACAGCTTCACTTACAAGGTGTGGCAATAAAGAAACCGGATTCATGCTCTAACCCTTTATTAAAAAAAAATCAGACAGTCGAAATGTTATCCCCTTCAATGTAGTCCCCTCCCCGATCCCTACACCGCTCCATGCGAATTTTCCACTTTTGGAAGCAGTGCTGCAGGTCATCTTGTGTTATGCTCTTCAAGAGTTGCGTCGCTTTTGCTTTCACTGCATCCACGGACTCGAACCTGGTCCCTTTCAGCGCAGACTTGATTTTTGGGAAGAGAAAAAAGTCGC